>NW_005054303.1:15224893-15233972 GCF_000277835.1 Geospiza fortis | reverse complement strand
CTGCTGCTTCATCCACGCCATGCATCATCAGGATGGAATTTGGGAAGGATGCTGATGAATCCCAGGCTATTTTTATGCATTATTCCTCATTTTTTGTTCTCTGATTAATCCCTCTCTGTGTCTGTGGCAGCAGCCCTGGGCTGATTTCCTTGGAAACACCAGCACTGGGAAGGAGGAGGGAGCACCATCCCACTGGGATGGCCAAGGGAAATGTGGGACAGCAGAGGGATCCTGGATGCTAAAACAGGTTTTTGGCACTCAGATCTAAGGGCAAGCAGCCACAAGGGTTTGGGTAGAATGACAGTGAATTTGTCACAGGGTGAAAAAGGAGAATTTTGGGGATTTAGAATGGGGGTTCAGGAGGCAAGATGGAGGAATCTGGGCGTGTCCTGTGCTGCTTCTTCTTCTTCTTGGCCTCCATCTTCTGCTGTGGTGGTGGCACTTCTGGATTCGTTTAGAGTAGAGACAGAGTGTCTAACATAGGTGATAGGGATTGGGAAATTATTGTAAATAAAGTACACCTAGTTTTTAGTACAAAAAGCCAACACCACCCCAAGGGCAGGGACTGTGCCACAACCCGACCTGCTGGACAGATCTCAGCAGGTCAGAGAGAGAATGGAATAGATAACAGTAAATAAACAACCTTGAGAACCAGAGCCAAGGAATCCTCTCTCTTCTTTGGTCTCGGGCTGGGAAAAAGAGATTTTCTAAAACCTCGGGGTCATCTTGACTCCAGAGACCTCATCAGAACATGAATATTCCAGATTTCTGAGCACCCCAAAAAAATCCCACAACCTTGGGGGGTATCCAGGGGGCCCCACTGGAGCAGCAGGAAGAGCCATCCTGAGGAGAAGACGGGGCAGGACTGAGGGATTTTTGTCATCACCGTTGTTACTCCAACCAGTCCCACCAAATTCCACAACCAAGCTGGAAATGTCCTGGCCAAGACCAAGATCAGGCAGCACTTCCCAGGAAGCCGATTCCCATAGATTCCCAAGGCCTCCGGAACACCTCAGATCCCAGGATTTGCACAGAAATGGGGCCTCAGGAACTCCTCAAATCCCAGGATTTGCACAGAAGTGGGGCTTCAGGAACACCTCAAATTCCAGGATGTGCACAGAAATGGAGCCTGGGAGCCCCTCTGGGATCCCAGCACAGCTGATGGGCACAATCAGCCCCAAATGCCACCAAAATCCAGGAAAAAATCAGAGAAAAGGCAAAAATTTAAAATTAAATTTAAAATACGGGATACACTATAAATAATTTATGTCAAAAAGTGATTTTAATTAAGGTTTAAAAGGACAGGTATCAAAACTGCACCACAAAGAACCCTGAGCATCCTCCCAGCCCCAATCCCAAAATCTTTTGCCAGCTCTCCCAGCACCAGAACTATTGCCATTTCCATCCTCCAGAGGAATCAAACATTAAAGTAAAATAATAAAATAAAATAAAATAAAATAATAAAATATAAAATAAGAAATAAAATAAAATAAAATAAAATAAAATAAAATAAAATAAAATAAAATAAAATAAGAGAAAATGCTGCCCACCAGAAATCAAGGCAGCTGCCGGGATTTTCCTCACTTCCAGTTGGATTCCAGGTTCCCATCCTGCCTGGAGCTGTGGAATTCTCCCAGCATCCCAGCTTTACACACAACACTTCATTTGACTCCAATTGAAGCAAAATTGGAGGAAACAATTAATTTTAAAGACTCAGATTGCTCAAATAATATTTCTGTTGAAGCCCATGCCAAGCTCGGCCTCGTTAATTACTTCTTTGGTCATTATTATTAGAGCTGCTAATCATAATCACAGATTAATGAGCGGGGATCCCATTGAGAGCCTGCCAAGCCCGAGCCTGGCCTTGGAGTTTTGAGCCATCCTTGCACATGGAGCTGGAGTCAGGCTCAAGTTTTGATTTTCATGATAGGCTGGGTTTTATTTGCTCGGTGACTTCACACACAGGGAGAGGAGAGGGAATCCTGCCTGTCCCACAAACCAGATTTCCTAATGTATTTCCTCGTGAATTTCCTCATGAATCCCTCCTTAGCACACAGGATCTGCTGGCACTTCCAACCCCAACATCCATGGCTTTGCAATTAACCTCCTTGTCAGATGAAAAAAAGGAAAATATTCTTTAATTAATATTCTTTATTTATTTCCTATATTAAATCCTTTATATCCCATATTTTAAAATATCCTTTATTAAATATTTCTACAGCTGACCGTGGCAATAATTAGAGCTCATCTCTATAAAAAGGAGGGAGGAATCCTCTCAGATTCCTGTGGCACAAAGAGGGATGCTCTGCCTCAATTACAGGGCTCTGGATCCTTTAGGAATTAAGAATCCGCAAGGAAGCAGGGAAAGACAAGGAAGGCAAGGAGGCAGCAGAGCAGGTCTGGAGGGGGAGCCTGAGGAGCCAATTAGCTGAGCAGGACAATTTATTCCTCCAGCTCCAGTCAATATATCCTGATTTTTGTTAATGGGGAGCCCTTGAGCTGGAAATGCAGGATCTCAGCAGCCCTGCTCTCAGAGCAGACCCAAATTAGCAGTTTAATAGTGCACAGCAGGCACTGGAAGCACGCAGGCACAAGTTATTTATTGCCCACTCTGCTTCTCCCACAGCTCAGCCCTGCCAGGCCAGCACCAGCTCAGCCCAGGGTGGACAAACCCAAAATTATTGATCAGTGCCATTGAGAGACCCACGCTTGATTAATTTCCACCACATCAGCTGGGTTTTGTTACCCTTTGAGGCTTGAAACCTAAGTTTTCACAGAATTCCAGGCTGATTTCCGCATTAAATCCCATCTCATCCCACGGGCAGGAACTCCTTCCACCATCCCAGGCTGCTCAGAGCTCCACCCAAGCTGGTTACAGAGAAAAATCCCAAATTAGCACCTTAAAAAAATGAGGAATCAGAAGATGGGCCCCTGATTCTTTTGAAGTGACACATTTCAAACACACACTCAGCCACCAGACATGTGACAAATGGACCAGTGACAGGAGACAGAGCGTAAATTCAATATTTTTCACTGATAAATTGTTGCTCTTCCATTTCTGTCAAGTCTTAGTTTTCCATTTTAATTCCCTGTGACAAAGCAGCCAAATTTCAACATTCCCTTCCTCCTCCAAAGCCCTGCCCACAAAGCTGAACCTCTGCTCCCTGCGCAGCTCCAATAAAAATCAGAAATTATTATTAATCCTCAGGAACCAACCGCATAAAACTGATGGAAAACCTTATGACCACAACCAGGCCTTGGCTTGGAATGAAACCCCCACACCAGAGATGGAAAACCCAGATTTTATTTCTCTGTGAGTCTTGATGGGTTAAATCAGGATACAACAGGGTGAAAAGCAGCACAATTATCCCCCTTTAAACCCAAAATCCCAAATTATCCCATCCTCTCCCCAAACCACCCCCAAAACCGCAGAGCTGGGGATGTTTTGCTGAGCCCGAGAGCCCCCCAGCTCGTTAGATATTCAATTTACACTAAAGAAACAAGCAAAGAGCAGCCAGGGCCAGCCCAGGACGCTCAAACCCGTCTCTGCTCGGAGGAAGGATGAGTGCCAGGGCTGGAGAGTGCTCGTGGAGAGCCTGCTGGGAGCAGAGGAGGATGTCAGGGATAATAGAGCAGCCCTGCTGCTGGGAGCTGCTCAATTACCACGGCTTTGGTGTGGGAGGAAAACAAAGAAATGGGGAGGGGAAAGCAAAAAAAAAAAAAAAAAGGGAAAACATTTTGGATGTCTGTTGAAATAGCAAAGCCTTCACACAGAAGCAGAGTTTGAGAGGATAAAACACTGGGAGGTTGGGAGCATGCAGGAATAAAGGCTCGCGCAGGAACCCAGAGTGGAGGGGCAGCAGAGGAGGGGGAGCAGCTCCAGCTGAGCTCCAGAGAGGATTTAGGGAGCTGTGAGGACTCCAGTCAGGAGAGATCTCCTGTTGGAACCCTGGGAATTGCTGAGAATTTCGGACTTTTTGTGCTGACAGACTCTGACCCCCAAGAGAACACTGCATTGACCTGAGGCCTGGAGAAGGATCCCAAAATGGAATGATGAAATTAAGATTATGGGTGTGGAGTTTGAATAGAAGTGTGTGATATCACACAATGTCACTGTCATATTTTCTGGAAAAATCCCTTCACCACGATTTCTTCTCCTGGGAAGATGAGAAGCCTCAGAGAAAAATGAAAACAATAATTATCTGATTGCTTCTCCTGTGTTTTGCTGCTTTGGAATGTGTTCTGGAGATTGTTACCAGCTGGTCATTGATTGGTTTCATGTGAATTGGTTTTACTTAATGACCAATCACCATCAGCTGTGTCATGAGGAGTCGGTCACAAGCTTTCATTATCATTCTGTTAAACTTTCTGTCTGTATCCTTTCGATATGATATAATATAATATAATATAATATAATATAATATAATATAATATAATATAATATAATATAATATAATATAATATAATATAATATAAATTAGCCTTCTGAGAACATGGAGTCAGATTCACTCATCTCGTCCTGGGGACCCCTGCAATACCACACATAGTGGAAAACGTTGAATTTAAAGTTTTAGAATACAGTAATATATATAAAGCAAGATAAAAGATTTAAGGCAGAGGCTGGTCCTTCTTATTCTCCTTCTTTTCCATGAGTTTGGGTGGTTTTGTGTAATGAAATAAAAAAGTTTGCATTGTGAGCCACAGGCAGTTAGTTATTAAGTTAAAAATAAAAACAATTTAAGTGTCATCTCTTAATTAGACAGTTTATCCTCAAAAGGCCTTATAGAAAAAGAAATACAACTCCATTTTTAGTTTGTTGAAGTACTGTAGAACTCACAGTTTGTGGAATTGAAATATAGATAAGAACTAATATACATCTGAATCCGAACAAAAAATAAACAAAAAATACCATCTCACACATTTAGCCCAACCCTAGCAAAAATAAATAAATAAATAAATAAATAAAATAAGACTCCACATTTTCCAAAGCCAAGGGATTTTCCAATCTCACTCTTTGGGGCTCAGATCTTCCCCAGCCCAGCAAGGAGGGACACCAGGAGTGCAGGGAGGGCATTTCTGCTTCCAGGCTTATCCCACAGGGTGGAGGCTCCAAATCCCACCTCGGGAAAAGCCAGACCCACCCAGCCAGGCCCCTGCACCCCAAACTGTGCAGAACCCTCCTGGAAAAGGGTTGGAATTCAGGAAAATCCCCCAGCTGCACCCAGCCCATTCTGGTTTAGGGTGGTGCTGCCCAAGCCCTGCCCTGGCACACGGAAGTTTTGCCAGCTCTTTTCCAAACAAATCCCTTTTCCCTGCAGAAAAACTCATTTTGTGGAGGTTCCTATGAATTTTCCTCCACGTCCCCTCATTATCCATGGAATGGTTAGGGATAGAAGGGACCTTAAATCCCATCCCATTCCCACCCCTGCCATGGCAGGGACATTTCCACTGTCCCAGGCTGCTCCATCCTGGCCGTGGACATTTCCAGGGATCCAGGGGCGGCCACAGCTGCTCTGGGAATTCCATTCCAGGGCCTTCCCCAGTGGCCCCATGGCAGGGAGTGGAATGGGATGGGATTTAAGGTCCCTTCTATCCCAAGGGATGGCTCCCCTGGATTTTGGAGCGCTGCTGGGCCAGTGAGAGGCTGAACTGTTTGTATTTTAAGGACTGGGCTGATTTGATGATATCTCAAACTCTTAAAGGCAGATTTTAAACTAAACCAGTGGTCTCAGCTTCCTGCACAGCCCACAGCATGAGAGAAACACCAAAAAACACAATTCCTGATGGAGAATCCCAAAAATATCACTGCAGTTGGCTTGGAATGGGACTGAATTAGCAGAATTTTGTGCTGCTGGCTCCTCTGTGCTGCAGCCTCCCTTTGTCTCTCTTCTGCTGCCTTTTAATCAATGACACAAAGGAAAGGAGATTAAATCAGCCCCTTGAATGCTGGGGATGGGAGGCTGGAAACAAACAGGCCCCAAACAATTCCAAACAAAACGAGCTCGGGATGCAGAATGTCCTCAGAGAAGTTAAACAGATGGGAAAATCTGAACCAGCTTTATTTGGATCCCCACACAGCAAAGACCTTTCAGAGATGGCGATGGTGTTGCAGGTTGGAAGCAAAAACCCAATTCAAGGAAAAGCTGAGCAAAGAAAAATAATCCGGGGATTTTCTGTTGGACAGGAAGTGCATCACCACCATGGCCTCACCAGGAAGGTGCTGAATGAGATCCTGAGAATGACAGAATCCCAGAATGGTTTGGGTTGGAAGGGTCCTTAAATCCCATCCCATTCCACTCCTCTGTCATGGAACAACTTCCACTGTCCCAGGCCGCTCCAAGCCCCAGTGTCCAGCCTGGCCTTGGACACTTCCAGGGATCCAGGGGCAGCCACAGCTGCTCTGGGAATTCCATCCTAGCCAGGAATTCCTTCCCATTATCCAATCTAAATCTCTCCTCTTTTGGTTTAAAACCTTTCTCCTTCTCCTCTCACAGAGAAAAGTCCCTCTCCCTCTTTTACAAACCCACAAAGAGGGGCCTTCCCAGAGCCACCACTTCTCCAGGCTGAAGGGAAAATTCCAACAGGGAAAAGGTATTTGGAAAGACTGAAAATCTCCATTAAATTAATTACAGCCATCAAAAATCTCCTCTGAGAGCTGCTGCTTTTCCAGACACAGTCTGAGGAGGAGAAGGGCCCAGAAACCATCTCCAGATGTGCTGAGGGTGGTACTGAGCCAGAGGTGGCTCATCCCGTTTTCCCTTGGGATTCAGGAGTCAATCATTGACTGCAGCAGCACCAAATTATCCCTTCAAATTATCCCTATGGTGACTGCTCCTGGAAGGTCCCTAAAATCCCACCCAGCTTCCCAGGAACGTCCTGCTGTGGTTTAGCCTTGGAGTGTAGTCCCAGCATACCCTCAGAAAAAGCAGACACAGTTTATTTGTCCCTTTGAATCCCAACCCACCCCGAGACAAGGTTTGTATTCAAAGCTTTGCTCCCAGCTGGATTTTTTTTTCCCAGTTCTATTATTTGGATCAAGCCAGTCTGTGCCTCTTTACTGTTCCCCCCTCACGCTCGGCTGCTGGCTCCATTAGTTACACCAAGACAAAAATACAACCGGATGCAGCAGCAGAAATCGTTTGATACACTCAAATCCTCGCCCATAAATAAGCTCCCCACACCCAGGTGGGTTTGCTCTGAAGATTTTATCAGGCTCGCATTGTGGACGTTGCTGAAAGTCAGGAATTGCAGGGCTTGGAGAAGCAAATTTATTGGGTTTTTTCCCCCAAAAAAAAGCCCTGTATGTATATCCCTGTGTGAGGGGCTGTGTGAAGCAACAATTTCTTTGGCTGACTCAAATTCCAGTTGGAGTTGACAAAGCTTTGACTGCTTGTGTGTTTAAACCCACGGCAACCCTGACATTTCATAAGGTTTTTGCTCCAGGCATTGGATAATTTCCATTACAATTTCAATATTTAGAGAAATCAAGGCCCCAGAGGTTTCCCTGCTCAGTTATTTTGCTCAAAGCACCTCGGAGAAAGTTGATAGGCTGGTGCCATTCTTCTTCCTGGGCCAAGCTGAACTTCATCTGGCTGACAAGAAAAATGGTTCTGGAAATACAACAGCAGTGGAAGGAAAACCTCCATTGGAAAAAGTGGGAAGCAGGGGGATAAAGGATGGGGAAAAGGCTGAGGTCCTTCTTTGCCTCAGCCTTTAACAGCAAAGCCACTCATTGTCCAGGAATTTGAGCTGGAAAACAGGGATGGGGAGCAGAATGGAGCCCCTAATCCAAGGGGAAGTGTTCTGGGAGCTGCTGCAGCACTGGGATCCACATAAATTTATGGGAAGAATGGGATCCCCAAAAGGTGTGAGGGAAGTGCTCACAGAGCCTCTCCATCATTCCCCTGCTGGGGAGGTCCCATCAGGATCCCAAATGGGACAAGAAGGGCTGGAAGGAGGATTCAGGCAACTCCAGGCCTGTCAGCCTGAGCTCAGTGCCATGGAGCAGATCATCCTGGATGCCAGGAAAACCAGGATCAGTCCCCCCAGCCTGGGCTGGTCGAAGGCTGGGTCTGCCTGACCATCCTGAGCTCCTCCCGTGGCAGCAGGAGCTGCTCAGTGCATGAGGGAAAAGCTCTGGATGGGACTACCCGGACTTCATAAAGGATTTCACACTTGTGGTGGGATTCTTTTTCCCTATAACACAGGAAGGCATGGGGAGATTAAAATGTTCAAATCGTAGATATTTCCCTGAGCAGCTGCTATTCATAGAAAGAGCCACAAGAGAACTGTTTTCTTGTAGAGAAGTTTCCATAAATTAACAAGACAGACTTCTCTCCCTAAGTAAACTGAAGAAATATGATTTTAGAAGTGGTAAACTGATTGAAATTTTAGGTTTTGTTTCTTTACATTGTTGATAGGAAAGAAAAAGTTGTAGAGGGAGGAGAAGTATCCTAAAGGTGTTCTTCTGATTCTTATTACTCTTTCCTTTACTGTTAATAAATTTTTCTTTATACCCTTTTAACATGTGCAGGATCCCAAATGGGACAAGAAGGGCTTTTAGCCTACTTTGCCTTTCTCCTAACCCTATCTCACAACAGGAAATAAGTAACTACATTCTAGTGAGAGCAGTGGTGATTAGCCAACACCAAACCCGCCACACTCATTAGTACATCAACCAGAAAATCTCAAATTAGCAAAACAAAACCACTACACCAGTGTTTCCCACAGAACCCTCCTGGAGAAACTGCCTGTTCCTGCCTTGGGCGTGTGGAGAAAATACTGGGAAGAGCTGGGGAGGGAGTTAAACCCGGCTTGGTCACTCCTAAGGCTCAGCCCTGGGACCATGTTGAAGATTGCATGCAAGATGTTTTCAATCACCATCTGTATGGCTGATTACCTTTGTCAAGTGGGCAGTTTGCTTTATCTCTCTCTTTGAGTGACCACATTCACACCTCCCGTGGGAGGGGACATCTGCTGATAACAGCCATTGAATGTCACTGCATGGCTGATAAGAACTACAGCATCCCACTGGGAGATGTGAGCCCAGAGGGAGGAGCCAAGCATTCCTACCTGGATA
>NW_005054303.1:15210038-15224761 GCF_000277835.1 Geospiza fortis | reverse complement strand
TTAGTTCACTGCATTGTTTATTTTATCCTTTTTTTTTTTCCTTTCCATATGAAAGAACTGCTATTTCCCGCTCCCATATTTTTGCCTGAGAGCCCCTTAATTTAAAATTTATAGCAATTGGGAGGGGTGGGGAGGATTCACATTCTCCATTTCAGGGGAGGCTCCTGCCTTCCTTAGCAGACTCCTGTCTTTCCAAACCAAGACAGGCCAGTCCTGTTTAACACCGTTACTGATGTAAGGGTGAGGGGATGGATTCCCCAGCTCTGGAATTCCACAGTTTGATGAACTCCACCTTTAATGTGCCTGGGGAGGAGTTCCCAGCAGCTATTTTGGGATCCAAAAACTCCTCAAGGCTCAGCTTCCTCCCAGACCTGCAAGGAGCCCTTTATCCCAAGGGGTGTCCCTGGCACAGCCTCACTGCCCGCACCAATAAACAGCTCCAAAAGGATTTTTCCATGGAATTCTTTGCCACTGGAGCTTCTTCTCCTTCCTGCTGTAAAACCACCAAGCTGCTGACCTGGACACAGCACAAATATTGCACTGAAAGGAATAGGACTGGTTTTATATGGATTTACTCCTCATGGGATCAGCCCCTGGATCCCTTCCAGCTCAGGATATTCCATAAATCAGTGCAGAATAAACAGATTTCCCTGCAAGTTTTTTTCCACCCGTGATGGGTTGTTCTCTCTCTGGCATTGTGTCGTTTATTCCCATGGATGTGAAGACAATGAAAGATGGAGCAGCAGGATTAAATAAATATTTAGTGAACAACACTGCTTTTGTAAAGGGAAAGAAGAAAAACAGAGCCAGCCCAACCTTCTGGAGCTCATCAGTTTTATCTGCCGTGATAAGAGACACGGGAACCTGCTGAGCGTTCAGGCTTTTGGTGACTTATTGTGCTCTGAAAGGTCTGGAAATGGCATTAAACCAACCAGCAGAATAAAAACTGGAATAAAAACTGCCCTGGAATAATGGATCAAGGACTTGCTGAGCAGTTTCCTGTCGGATGAAAGTCAAACGAGCAGTGGGCAGTTCGGGGACACGCCTGGATCTCAAGAACATCCAAAAAAAAACCAAAAAAAGGACGTTTTTCACCTGTCATTGATGAAAAGCAAAGACTGGAACAAAACAAGGCTCTAAATAGAAGGCTCCAGATGGATCCTGGCTGACAGCATGGAAGAATTTTCATATTCTACCTGATAAATTTGGACATTTTCACTCTGGACGCCCTCCTGGGCACTCCTCTCCCAGGTCACCTCCATGGGACAGGTGGCTCCACTGGGACAGCCTCAATGTCCAGCCTGGCCTTGGACACTGCCAAGGATCCAGGGGCAGGCACAGCAAATCTGGGAAAGCTGTTCCAACACCCCACCACCCTCCCAGACAGGAATTCCTTCCCAATATCCCATCTGACCCTGCCCTCTGGCAGTTTGAAGCCATTCCCTGTGTCCTGGCACTCCAGGCTCTTGGAAATCATTTCTCTCCTTGTTTCTTTCAGCTCCTTCAACTCCTGGAAGGTCACATTGAGGTCACCCCAAAGCTTCCCTTGTCCAGGCTGAAGGATCCAAATTTTCCCAGCCTTTCCTCACAGCAGAGCTTCTTCAACCCTTGAATCCTTGGCCTCCTCTGGAAGAATAAATTCAACAGAAGGAGCAAGAAATTCCTCACTGGGAGCCTCCCAAATCCCTCTCCTGATCCCAAATCCACGGAGCTGCTCCACGGAATCAGCACAACCCAACCCCAGCTCCTGAGGCAGCACCACCCTCAGAAATCCCCGGGCACAAAGTGGCTGTGAAGTCACCGTGAAACTCCTCTGGGGATTTTGGGATTCTGGAAGAGCTTCCAGAAATACAATCCCAAGCTGGAATGAGGCCCAGACAATTTCTGTGGCAGCCACCTTGGCATGGGGACTCCTGCCTGCCTGAGCCCAAGCACAGATTAGCAGGAACTAAAAGGGTGGGTGTAAATTCCTGGAATAGGATGCTGGCTATCAGTAGGAATTACACCCAAAAAAAAGCAATAAAGGTTAAAAATGGGGAGCAGCACGGGAATGCTGGGGCTGTCCACAACATGGGAAAGGCATCTCTAGGATGGAGGCTGCTGGATCTGCCCAGCACTCTCACACCAATAATCCAATTTCCCCAGCACTGGAAGAGGTTTTTATGGAATTCCGTCATCGCTGATTTCCTGCCAATAGCCCCGAGAGATGATCCAAAGGTTTTGCCAACAAAGTGACTTTGAGCATCCATTGAGGACACAGTTCCTGGGAACAAACCTGGTGTGGAGGTGACCTGGGCTCCATGTGACTCTTGGGTGTCCTGGGCAAACACAGACCAGGTTCAGTGAGGCACCGGCACCTCCATCCCAGGAAAATATTTCCTTTCTGTTTTCCCAGGAAAATATTTCCTTTCATTGTCCTTTCCTTTCAATATTTCCTTTCCTTTCAGTGCTTTTCTCCTGCCTCTTCTAATGTTGGGAACATCCTCGGGAACAGATCCTAATAGCGATGCTATTTATGGAATCCTGGAATGGTTTGGGTTGAAGGCACCTCATAGTCATCTCATTCCAGCTCTTCTGCCCAAGGAATTCCTCCCACGAGACCAGGAGACACCTTCCACCCCACCACACGTGGAAAAGGAAATATCCATGTTCAATAATGAGAAAACAAAGGCAAAGACTTCCCCACAGGAAAGATCCAAAAGAAGTGGATGTTTGCTGTTCCCTGGGAAGGATTCCTTGTAGCAGGTGGGGATGGTGACATGGTCACACCATGAGGGGACAATTCCGTGGGAATAGGCCACACACTGAGAATTCCCACTCTGGTGGGAAAAACGTGGGAATGCATTTCCTGCATCCCTCAGCTCCGGCTCCAGATCAGGAGGTCATGTCTTCCTCAGTGCTCCCAAAATGTTTCCAGCCATTCCAGCAGAACCAGTTCAGCTCAGCTCCAGGGAAGAGGAGACCCAGGCCACACCACCAGCGCTGCTTTTCCATCAGGATTTTAAATCTGAGGAGTGAAATTGGGGACATTTTCCTGCTGTCACTGCATCCCACTCCCACAGGCACTCAGTGCCTCCACTCTGGGTTAGCTCTGAGCAGGGCCAGGTGGATTTTCCCTTCTCCCCACTCCTCAGGCTGCTCCAGAATCCCGGGAATTCTCATTAACCCTCAGCGTTGGAGCTGTTTGGGTGATAAGACTTCCCCAAACCTTATCAGGAACTTGCACAGCCAAGGTGAGCATGGCGCTGTCTGAGCTCCTGGTGCCTCACCAAGGTGGGGATGAGAAACTCCAGCATTCCCTACAACCCTGGAAAATGACTTACCTGAAAAATCCGGGAGACTGAGGGGTGGCCAAAGCCAAGCAGCTCACGAGCCTTTGGACAGAAATTCTGTGTGAGGCACCTGGAGCCCTCCCGGACCTTGGGAATGGGACATCCCTGGGAATGGAAAATCCCTGGGAATGGGAAATCTGTAGGAATGGGACATCCCTGGGAGTGGGAAATCCCTGGGAGTGGGACATCTCTGGGAATGGGACATCCCTGGGAGCGAGACATCCCTGGGAATGGGACATTCCTGGGAATAGGAAATCTCTGGGAATGGGACAACCTGGGAGTGGGAGAGCCTGGGAATGTGACAACCCCGGGAATGGGAAATCCTTGGGAATGGGACATCCCTGGGAGTAGGACATTCCTGGGAATGGGACATCCCTAGGAGTGGGAAATCCTTGGGAATAGGACATCCCTGGGAGTGGAAAATCCCTGGGAATGGGAAATCTGTAGGAATGGGACATCCCTGGGAGTGGGATATCCCTGGGAATGAGACATCCCTAGGAGTGGGAAATCCTTGGGAATGGGACAATCTGGGAGTGGGACATCCCTGGGAGTTAGACAACCTGGGAATGGGACATTCCTGGGAATAGGAAATCTCTGGGAACGGGACAACCTGGGAGTGGGACAACCTGGGAATGGGGCATCCTTGGGAATGGGGCATTCTGGGACATCCCTGTGAGTGAGACATCCCTGGGAGTGGAAAATCCCTGGGAGTGGGACATCCCTCAGAAAGGGACACCCCTTGGAGCTTACCAACAGAGAAATTTGTGATTTGGGAGATTTCAGAGAACCGTGCACAAAAGCTGGGATGGCACCTGGGCTGACACCTCCAGCTGGGAGATTCAGAAGCTCCTGAGGAGGAATTTTCACCTTTCCCTGACCTCCTTTGTGTCCGTGTGGGAATTGTCCTCAACACCTCCAGCAGGTGCAGCAGGAGCAGTGCCAGGGCTGCAGTTCAGTCACTGCTGCGCTCACACGGAGCTTCACTACAATTTACTACAAGTGTTAAATTACCCCGTGATTAAGTGCTGCTAAATCCTTCAGGCATAAAGCCATCGATCAAATCTTAGGCTGAGCTTGGTAAGGAGAGGCTCAGCAGGAGGGTCTCCCCTGCCCTTTGCACTCTTCTCCTTTTGTGCAATCTGTGCAAATCAGATTAAATTGATCCCGATCTGATTTTCCTTTGTATGCTTATGTAGCAACAGAGTGAACCTTGAAAATGAGCTTTGTTAAATTTAAATTAAATCTGGTTCTGCTGATGCCTCCGAGGTTTCTTTAAGTGTTAAAGCCACTCCTGAGTCACCCAGCTTCACCACCCACTGCAATTCACACCTGGAAACCCCCACCCGGACAAGGAGGGGGCTGGAGATGGAGATTCCTTGGATAAGAGGCTGGGAAGGATGGGATGGATGGCTGTGAGGCAGAGCTGGGTGGCGTTTGCAGCTCCAGCCGGGCACATAATGCAGTGGAGTGGCACAACCCACTGGCAGCAGCAGGTAACAGGTGCTTCCCTTCCTCATCCACAGGATTTCTCCGGAATGCTGCAAGCAGGAGGCTGCAGAGAGCCCCAGGAGTGCATCCCCCAGGAATTCAGGTGCTGCCTGCCAGAGATGCCACAGGCAGCAGGGGCTGAGCCAAATCTTGGCCGCAGAAACCCCTTCTGACCTCAGCCCAGGGAATTGGGAATTGTGAACAGCAGGGATCTGTTCCCCGGTGCCTGAGCGTGCCAAAAGTCCCCCAGGAAACAGCCTGGAGGTTCTAAATAAGTCATCAGTCTTAATTAGCTTTGCAAATGAATCTGGGCAGGGTTAAGCTGGGCAGATCTGGTTTCAGTGAGAGCTGAGGGGCTCCATGGGAAAAGCTCAACCCTTGGGATGGGATGGGATCCATGGGATGGGATCCATGGGATGGGATCCATGGGATGGGATGGGATGGGATGGGATGGGATCCATGGGATGGGATGGGATGGGATGAAGGGATTCACCTGAGGGTACCAAGTGTCTGCTGCTACTGTAAAAGGATCAGGATCCTCCTCTTGGAACTGAATAAAAATCAAGTTTTTGAGCCCATAAAATCACCAGGAAGTGTTTGCAGAAGGGAAGGTGGGATGAGAGCAGGAGGAGCTGCAGCTCTGACCCTGCGTGGATCCAACAGCAGAGCAAACACCTCAAGGCACCTGCCCCAAACTTTAAATTTGACTCAATCCCACATCAAATCCAGGGCACCTCATGGAAAGCACCCACAGCAGGGGTGGAATTCCCTAAGGAGGGTGGGAGGCTCCCAGTGAGGAATTTCTTGCTCCTTCTGTTGAACTTATTCTTCCAGAGGGGGCCAAGGATTCAAGGGATGGAGCAGCTCTGCTGTGAGGAAAGGCTGGGAAAATTGGGATCCTTCAGCCTGGACAAGGGAAGCTTTGGGGTGACCTCAATGTGACCTTCCAGGAGCTGAAGGAGCTGAAAGAAACAAGGAGAGAAATGATTTCCAAGAGCCTGGAGTGCCAGGACACAGGGAATGGCTTCAAACTGCCGGAGGGCAGGGTCAGATGGGTTATTGGGAAGGAATTCCTGTCTGGGAGGGTGGTGGGGTGTTGGAACAGCTTTCCCAGATTTGCTGTGGCTGCCCCTGGATCCCTGGCAGTGTCCAAGGCCAGGCTGGGTGAGGCTGGGAGCCACCTGTCCCATGGAGGTGACCTGGGAGAGAAGGAGTGCCCAGGAGGGCATCCAGAGTGAAAACATCCAAATTTCTGGTATTTATCAGGTAGAATATGAAAAAAATTGCTGGGTTTAAATCAAGGGTGGGAGGTTCCAGGTTTGGGATTCAGTGGAGCAGCTCTGGGTGGTGTCCCCATCCCAGGACATCTGTGAGGGTGTTCCAGCAGCCCTGGCACAGCCTGCACCAGTCCCAGAGAGGAGATGTGCCACCAGTCTTCAGCAGAGGGGATGGGACAGGATCTGCCCTGAGCAGCAAGGCAGCAAAGCCCAAAGCTCATTGCACCAAGCTTTGATGTTTTCCAGGAGCTCAAGGGCGGGATCCCGTGGAAAGAGGGTGGATGCTCCCCAGTGAAAGGTGTCTGCTCAATGCTGATCTTCTCCCAGATTTTGGGGTGGAATAGGTGCAATTCTATGCCTGGAAAGCAAAGAAAAAAAAATGAAGGATTGATGCACAGGGTGAGTGTGGAAAATATTTTGAGCGACCTGCGCTAGTGGGAGGTGTCCCTGCCCCTGCTGGGGGTGGGACTGGATGAGCTTTAAAGGGCCCTTCCCACCCAAACCACCCCAGCACCCAGCAGGGTCCCATTCCCAGGGCATTCCTTTACATGAAATTATGAAATCCCACAATTCTGGAAGTGTTTGGGATGGAAAGAATCATAAATCCCACACAGCTCCACCCCTTTCCATGGGCAGGGACACCTCCCACCGTCCCAGGCTGCTCCAGCCCCAATGTCCAACCTGGCCTGGGGCACTGCCAGGGATCCAGGGGCAGCCACAGCTGCTCTGGCAATTCCAGCCCAGCCAGGAATTCCCAATTCCCAATCTCCCATCCATCCCTGCCCTCTGGCACTGGGAGCCATTCCCTGGCTCCTGTCCCTCCATCCCTTGTCCCCAGTCCCTCTCCAGCTCTCCTGGAGCCCCTCCAGGCCCTGCCAGGGGCTCTGAGGTCACCTCAGAACCTTCTCTTCTCCAGGCTGAAGGTGCCACCACCCCCAGGCTGCAGCTCTGCCATTTGTAGGACTTTTGTTCCCTTTCCACACATTCCAGCCCAACATTCCTTAATTCCCCTTTCTAATGCAGATCAAGCAGCTCCCCGCTTTTTCTGCTCTGATGTGTTAATTTCTGGAAACCAGACAAAAGTCTATTTAATTTCAACTCCAGGCTTGGTGGAGAAGTTCTCCAGGAGAACTGCAGAAGGAAGAAGAACACGCCAGGAAGCTTCTGAGGGCCCAAAGGTTGTTTGTTTATCTTTGAACCTTGTGCCAAAACAATAAACCACAATTATGCCCATTTTTCGCGTGCAATTTCCAGCCCCGTAAACCCTTTATGTTGGAGCACATCAAACTCCTGCTCCCTGCCAATCCTGCCTGTTGCTAAGGAACAAGCAGGCAAAAAAAAAATAAAAACCACGGAGCTGGGGGGACTTGAAAGTGCTCATTAAAAGGCTTTGTGCATCCCTATCAGGGAAATGGTAATTTGGGAAGGCTGATTGATACCCCTGAGTTATCGAGCTCCAGCCACCAGGAAGCAGCTCTGGCTCACCTTCAGTCCCTGTTGCAAACACCCCAAAAAAAAAAAAAAGAAAAGAAAGGGTTTTTTTATTCAAGCAACTGAAACCGTTTCAATCCTAAAAAGCACGGGGATTTTTCATGTTCTGCACACCTCGGTTCTGCCCAGCGCCCACGAGGCTCAGGGAATTATTTAAATATGTTTGAAATTCTCTCAGCCACCCGGGCTGCAGGGCTTTATTTAAATATTTCCAGGTGTGTATTCCTAGGACACCCTTTGGAGCATCCTGCCCAGCTGGTGGGGGCTGAAATCTGCTGATCCAGACGGGAACTTTGTGCCAAGCCCAGGGCTTCCTCCTCCAGGGCTCCTGGTCCCAAAATCCCAATAAAATCAGCATCAAAATACCAGTAAAATCAATGTCAAATCCCTGGAAAGTCATCATTAAAACCCCAGTAAAATCAACATCAACTCCCTGGAAAAACAGAATCAAAATCCCGGGAAAATCAACTTCAAAGTCCTGGTAAATTCAACATCAAAATCCCAGTAAAATCAATGTGAAATCCCTGGAAAATCAACATCAAATCCCTGGAAAATCAACATCAAAATACCAGTAAAATCAGCATCAAAATCCCAGTAAAATCAACATCAAATCCCAGTAAAGTCAACGTAAAATCCCTGAAAAATCATCATAAAAACCCTAGTAAAATCAACATCAAAATCCTGGGAAAATCAATGTCAAATCCCTGGAAAACCCACATCAAAATCCCTAAAAAATTGACATTAAAATCCTTATAAAATCAACATCAAAATCCTGATAAAATCAACACTGTTCGGTCATTATTAATTTTTATTTCAATGTATGTCAGTGTCACATTCCAAGGAATAATATTTTGGCCTCTTTGTTAAAGGTCTTCCTCCTCTGTTTCAAGCCTGGATCGCAGGCTGGGATTGCTTTAAATTTGGGTTAAAATATCCATGGAGTGAGGAAAAAATTTCTAAAATTAATCACTTTGCACAGCAGAGCAGAGAGGTGCAGGGTCATGCTCTCCATGCACATCTAAGGAATAGAGAATTTACCCCAACTGCTGATATAAAGGACAACTTAATTTAATTTAATTTTAATGTCACTCTAAAAGGAAGGTGCTACACCAAGTTTCCAAGCCCAAATACTCCAGGATTTCTCAGATTTCCTGTCCTTTTCTGCCTCCTTTTGGAACAGGAAGAGACTCTGGCCTTACCCACTCCCCCAAAAGTGACAGCAGCAAATCACAGCCAGCCTGGGCCCAATCAGTCATCCCCTCATTAATTAGTGAAGCTAAATTAGGAAGGGAACACTTTGCAGTTTAATCAAAGCTACAACACGGCGATTAATGCGCTGAAAGGTTGGGAAGGGCTGACCCAGAAATTAATTCCCAACGGGGCAGGAAGCAAAATTAAACATGGGAGGAGTGGCAGGGTGCTTCCCAAAGAGCTCAGGGACGTTTTTACACCAATGATGGAAAGGATTTCCCAGCCATGGAGCCAAACATCCCATATTTCACAACCAGGCCCAGACTTTGTTTGATCTGGGGTTTGAATGAAGCTGTAATTTGACCCAGCTCTCGCTCAAAGTGAAGGATTACAGAGCCATTTATCCAGATTTTCCTTGGAAGTTCAGTTCATCCAACAAACATCAGGCGTGTCCCTGTGTCCCCTCTGTGGTGGCACAAGCCCTGAACTGTCCCCTAGAGACTGGCACCAGCCACAGCAGCTTTGTCAGGGACATATCCCTGCTCAAGGAGCAGCAAATCAGTGACCAATCCACATTGCTGCCCTTCCAAGAGGAGGTTCCACGCCGGTTTCCATGCTGGCAGCGCTGTCCGATGCCCTGGCAGCGCTGTCCGAGGTCCTGGCAGCGCTGTCCGAGGTCCAACCGAAGCTGTCCCAGGAGCCCAGCGTCACCTGCAGCACCCGAGGTTGCAGGATGAGTTTAAAGAGGGGGTTGGTTTCTAATGGGGCTTTCTAATGAGGTTTTCATTTCTCCTTGGGGTTTTGGGCAAGGGGAAATGAGTTAGGAAATGTTCATGCTGTCCTTAGATTGGCCCAGATCACCTAATCCCAGCCTCTTCTAGGGGGTATTTCATCATCACAGAATTCCAGAATGGTTTGGGTTGGAAGGGAATTTAAGTCCTACCCAGTGCCACCCCTGCCATGGCAGGGACACCTCCCACTGTCCCAGGGTGTCCCAATGTCCAGCCTGGCCTTGGGCACTGCCAGGGATCCAGGGGCAGCCACAGCTGCTCTGGCAATTCCAGCCCAGCCAGGAATTCCCAATTCCCAATCTCCCACCCATCCCTGCCCTCTGGCACTGGGAGCCATTCCCTGGCTCCTGTCCCTCCATCCCCTGTCCCCAGTCCCTCTCCAGCTCTCCTGGAGCCCCTTCAGGCCCTGCCAGGGGCTCTGAGCTCTCCCTGGAGCCTTCTCCTCTCCAGGGGAACATTCCCAGCTCTCCCAACCTGTTTCCATTACTCTGCATCCAGCCAGTGAAGGAAATTCCCAATTCCCACTGGAGCTTGGGGAACCCATCCAGGTGATCCCAACCCACACCCAGAATCCCATGGCAGCACCCAGGGGAGCACCCAGCACCGAGGGGATGGGAAGGAGCCCAGACAGAGCCCTGCCTGTGACCACAGAGCTCCGAGGTTTATTAATATTCCTGTTTGCCCTGGATTTTTCCATCCGCAGTCCACGGGAAAGGATTAATATTTACCTTGGTGTAAAGCTGTTTATCCAGCTCTTAACGCCCTGCAAGAGCTCAGCTGAGAGCTCTGCTCCATGCACATCGATCCAGGCTGCTCTCCACGCACCTGGGGACAGCACTTGGAGAGGGACAACCCAAAAATGCTCATCAGGAGCAAATGTGAGCAGCCAGGAGCTGCCAGTGCCACCGAGCAAATCCCTCGTTAGCAACAAGCACGAAATTTGGGTTTATTGGAGGTAATTAAACACCAACAGCAGTTTTGCGGCTCAGGGACACAAAATCCAGGTAATTAAAGGGATTGTGGATAAGGAAAAATCAGGGCAAGCAAATACAGGCACAGGATTAGAGCCATTTCCAGATTCCTGAAGTTTCTCAGTGACCCACTTAGGCACAGCTCGGACTTGGGAACCTCCCGGGATGTTTGGGGGTAGGAAGAGAAGAAGGGAGACCTGGAAAGCTCCAGTTCGGGATTTTTCCACTTACATTTTAGAATCACTACTTTTGCAACAGAAGAGATCAAAAATACCAGATTTGGGGAACTTTCTGGGCTCCCAGGACACAGACACAGCAAGAAACCCACAGGAGACACTGCACACAACAAACATCACCCCAGGAGTGGGAATTTCTTCCCTGGGAACACGAATATTCCCAAATCATTCATCCCCTCATGATTTTAAAGCTCCCTTAAGGATCCATTTCCCATTTTTCTTTCTAGAGTGATCCCTGTGATTAATCATTCCCACTTTTTAACCAGTGCCAGCTTCAATTTATCCAAGCTCAGCTCCTACCTCCTGGAATGTGCCGTGTCCCTCCTGTCTAAATGAAGGAGTGACATCGTTAGACACCAAGTGACATTAAAATGCCATCAAGGGAACAACCTCACTGATGAAGCCGTTGAGTGCAGTGCATTTCTTTTCCAAATTGGGACAATTTACAGTTCAGGCTAAGAAAAATAGAGGGATTCATCCAAATTTCCACAGAAAGCATTAATAAAATCACATTTAATAACCAATGGCCATCAAACAACTGCCTTAGAAATGCTGGAGCCCAGTTAATTGTGAGTCCCTCAATGCATCAGCTTAAAAAAATTCATATAAACATAAAATGGGAGTATTCTAAGGAGATTAACGTGTTTATTAACCACGTTACCTTCCAGAAAATAAATGTCCTGTCCATTCCCTAGTTGCAGCGAGCCTGAATCAAATCCAGAGATTAAAACTGGCTCATGCATGGGGTGCCCAATGGAACAAACCCTCCCAAAACTGAGCAAGTTCAGTTCTCATCGTTATCAGGCATTTTTCTCTCTGGTAAATCCCAGAAAAAAAAGGTGTGGAAAGCTCTGTAATCATAACCAGGCCCCAATCTAAATTCCCTTTGCACTTCTCTCCCTCTGTGAGCTCACCATGAACCCAGGCATTAAAAATCCCATTTCAGAAAGAAACACAACATCCAAAAAAAGCCAAAGAGTTTGACCAAAAGGGGTGGAAAGGACTCAATATCCTGACCCTAAACCTTGCCTCGTTACTCTTTGGGGCAGAGTGATGGGACTGATCCTTGCTCACCCCAACAACCTCACAAAAATCCTCCCAAAATCCCTATAAATGCAGCTCATGGAGCCTTCCTGGTGTTTTGGGAGCAGCCAGAATTTGCCTGGATTCATGGCACAGGAGAAGAATTCTTTGTCTCACGTGATTGTCTCACTTCAAAACCAAACCCTCTCTGACAGAGCCCACGAAAAGAATGGAAATGGGGATTGGAAATCCAGCAACTGGAAAAGGATGGGACACATGGGGATGAAGTTATTTTACAACCCTGGAATTAAAGATGGGGAAGGGGCTCAGCTCTTCCTCAAGCTCCCCTGACACCCTTTGGGGAGCAGAAATTCCAGCAGTGACCACCAGCAGCTGTTCATGGGGTGTTTTATCCCCAGTTAAATTGTGCATTAATATTTTTCCCCTTTTACAAAAGGGCAGCCTGCCGCAGCCAGCCTTGCTCTGACTATAAAGAAGGCTCAGGCATTCATTTTCTCCCAATCCAATATAAATTTCACTTTGCCTACTTGAATAGTTAAGTCTCTCTATAGTAAAACTCCAGGAATTTATGGTTTATTTTAAAAGGCCGTGGAGGAGAAGGTGAGGATCCGGAGCTTTATTGAGCTGGCTACAGCTTTATTTCCCAGCTATTAAGGAGTCATTCATTACCCCCTGCATTATTCTAACATATGGATTTTTCACTAACCTGGCTGCAAAGTCACTCTGCTGCCCAAATTTCAAGAGGAATTCAAGAAAAGAATCCTCCTGCAGCCATCTCGAGCAAGGCCTCAGGATTGTGGATAAAAATCTCATCCATGGAAGTGTCCAAGGCCAGGGTGGATAGGGTTTGGAATAATGTGGGGCAGTGGAAGATGGCAGGGAATGGAATGAGAGGATCCCTAAAATCCCTTCCAACCCAAAAGTCCCTTCCAACACAAAAATCCCAAACCACTCTATGATTCTCCGATGGTATAATCCTGAAATTCTCCAGAGAATTCCCTAAAAACCCATTTCCCAAGGGATGCGGGCACTGACAGAAGCCACCCTGGGCTTGCTGGAGACCTGGGTGCTCACTGGTTGATCTTATTCTTGGAAAATCCATATAAAATTAAATGCATCTAGGAGGAAATGGTCTCCAGGCTGCACTAGCAACTTCCCAAAGTTCCCAGCTTCTCCTCGGAGCAGCAGGATCCGCAGAGGACGCGCGGAACGGCGGCGGCTGCTCGGCAGTCGCGAGCGGCTTTCATCGCCAGCGCCATTTATCAGTGTCAGCGTCTTCATCCTCCTGGCAGGAAAAATTTCCAGTTCATTAATGGGAATCCAACAGAGTACAGTGGGGAATGTGCTGTGCTTGTAGGAGCAGCACCCACCCCCGGCAGCACCGGCTCTCCGGGGAAAACATTCCCTTTGCTCATAAATTTCGGAGCAGACAGAATTCAGAGAGGACAGAAAAGCAACAAATGGGGAGGGGTGGGGATCACTCTGATTTCTCAGGTTTTCCTTTGCAGCATTAATGTTTTTCTTGGCTTTTTGGGTTAAGTGAAAGTTTCGTCTGCTTTTCATCCCAAATCCTCTCAGGTTTATTTTCAAAGGGATCTGTCAGAAATCTCCCCAGCTCTCACTAAAAGCTTCTCTCCAAAAAGAATGAGCTTTTTATTCCAAGCTTTTCTCACCCTCTCTCAGCAGCCAGGCCACAAGTGCTATAAATCAGGGTTCCCCATCCCTGGAAGTGTCCAGGGTTGGGTGGGGTTTGGAGCACCCTGGGACAGTGGAAGGCGTCCCTGCCCATGGCATGAGGGTGGAATGGGATGGGATTTAAAATCCCAACCAACCCAAATCATCTTGTGATTCTCTGATGCTATGAAATCCCAGCCTTTGCTAATTCAAAACACTCCCAACCTTTTTTAAACCGTCTCTCAGGAATAAAGGACCACAAAGCCAAAAGAAACATCATTCCAGAGGCCAGAGTTCCTCACAGGACATGGAAGGGATGAGCCGTGGGACTCCTCAACAACAACTAAAAATAGAAACCCCAAATCAGAGCCCAGCCATAATTACATAATTAAGGCCATAAAGGGACACTGTGTGGAACCTTAATTACTGCACCATGAGTCAGCCTGGCTTTAATCTGAGTTTAAGTGGCTGGAAATTGATAAATCTCGTAGCGAACATGCCAGGTGAGTGCCCAACCCAAGGCAGCCCTGAGCTTATGGTCTGGTTCAGTAGGGGGAAGAGGAAGTCAATCATATTTTGTAAGGTGAGTGTTCATCCCATTAAATTTAGTAATAAAGCAAGGACTCAATAATATTCTCGCAGGCTGCTTTCAGGTTGAGTGGTTAATGGATTGTTGGATATTTTTTATGGATGGAGCAGGATCTGCCAGAGCTGTCCAAGATGAATGATTGGAGTCAGTTAAACCCCAAAAAACCCCTCAGTAAAAGCTCAAAACCCACAAGCCTTTAGGTTAATATGCAATCATCGTCTAAAAAGCATTATTTCAGCTGAACCAGCTGTAAATTCCCAATATTTAAAGGCACCCATCATGTTGAGCAATGATTTTCCCATTTGCACATTTCCACCTTAAATTCCTGTGCTGAGCCCCAAATCCTGCAGACACCAGGAGCAAAACCCTCCCTGCCCAGCTGAACTAATGCATTTGTCTCCTGAAATTCGCCATGGAAATGGAACATTGAAGGAAGAGGGAGAGACAGGAAAATTACAGGTTCCCAATGACACTTCCCACAAGAGCTCCCTAATCCACCGTGCCGTCCTTTCAGCCCGAGCGCCGCCGAGTCCATTTAGCCAGGATGGGAGCATTAAATCCTTCATTTTCCAGGGAAGCGGCGATAGCATCGAAATCTGGTGTTTGAACAGAACTTTTAAATTATGTACTTGAACCGCT
>NW_005054303.1:15204112-15210016 GCF_000277835.1 Geospiza fortis | reverse complement strand
GAGCCCCCAGAGCTCGGGGCTGGAGCGTTGACGAGGGGGAATTACCGTCAGCAGCGTCCCAAAGCCAGCAGCTGCAGGAAAGTCACGCTTCTCCAAGAGCCTGAAGTGACACTTTAATTACTTGGGCAAATTTGAGCTGCTCAGAGTGTGTCGCTGGTGCTGCTCCACGAATTTTGTTGCTGCTACTCCACGAATTTTGTTGCTGCTACTCCACGAATTTTGTTGCTGCTGCTCCTTGAATTTTGTTGCTGCTGCTCCTTGAATTTTGTTGCTGCTGCTCCTTGAATTTTGTCGCTGCTGCTCTGCACATTTTTCCAGCACGGCTCATTGGCACTCGGCTCCAGCAGCAGGATTTATCCCACAGCCACGGATCCCAGAACCACACAAAGCCACCTTCTCCAGGCCCAGCAGGCTCCAAAGGAAATCTACAATAATTATTATCCCGTTTTGACCTGATTTGATCCTGCAATTTCACATCCCAGGTGATCAGAGCTACACAGCTCATGAGTGATGCATTTGCACTTTGTTCCCATTGAATCCCAGATTTTTGGGGTTGGAAAGGACCTTACAGCTCTCAATCCCAAGTCCCTGCTGTGGGCAGGGAGCCCTTCCACTAGACCAGGCTCAGAACTCCAAATTCTCTTTCTAGAAACCCTTTTAGGGCAGAAATCTTTGAAGACTATACAGGAAAATAATACCAATTTTTAAGACATAAAGGAAATGGATTCCCTGGAGCTGAATTCAGCTTTTCTCCCAAGCACCCAGGAAAAGCTTTGTTAAGGAATAAACCATGGAAAGCACTTGTGCCTTTGGCATTTCATCCATCACTCATGGAAGAGCAGGGAATCTTTTCCCTGGGAAACCCAGCCCTGAGCTTCCCCCAGAATGGATAAGGAACATTCTCCTCTTAGGAGGTTTCATCTCCAGGCAGGGGTAATGGGGCGACCCCAAGTCACAGGTCCAACACTCTGCTCCTGGGGAAACAGAAATGGATTTTTGGACCATTTGGGACTATTAAAAGACAAAAATAAGAAGGTTAAACAAGTTCAAAAAGAAAAATAATGTGAATTACCTCATTGTGTGGTCATTACCAGAGCTGTTGTCATGGTGTTTATTTGCTTTCGTGCTTTTAGGGGACAATGAGGTAAATTAGAGACAGGAAGATGAGGTGACTGGAGAGGCTGAACAGCAGGAAAATTTCTCCCTCTGAGCCCAAGAGTGATCCCAAGCATTCCAAAACATAGACCTTGAGTTCTCCCTTCAGCTGACAGGTGAATCTGGAGGTTTAACAGGCAGTGTTCACTGCACACACAAATTCCAGGACACAGGGCAGATATTCCTTGAGTAAGAGCAGCTTGAAGGACAAAAATCAGGAGCAAAACTCCAGCCTGGAATTAACAGAGGCCAGTGTGGATGTCAGATGTGGAAACATGGCTCAGTCACCAAGCCAGGTCACCAAATTTAATTGGTGCACCAGAAGATGTGGCCTTGAAAGAATTTAGGGACCAAGAGCTCTTCTGCTCCAGATCAATGGATCCTCTTCCCCAAGGACATCTTCCCTCGAAACCACTGCTTCCAGGCCTCTCCAGGTCAGTGGAGCCTCTTCCACAGGGACATCTTCCCTCGAGGCCGCTGCTTCCAGGCCTTTCCATGTCACCTCTGCTGTGAGACAGCACCGTGGTTGCACCCAGAGCTGGAATTTGAGGGGAACAAGAACCCCAAATTCTGGTGAGGACTCATGTCCAGAACTTTGGATCAAGGGGCTTTGGGTGCTGGAATTCTGATGAAGGATAATGGTGGAGTGCCACATCTCCCTGACAGAATCATTGAGGAAAAAGCTCTTTGGGATCATCCAGTCCCAGCTGTGCCCAATGCCCACCCTGTCCCCAGCCCAGAGCTCTGAGTGCCACCTCCAGGAATTCCTTGGGCATCTCCAGGGATGGGAACTCCTCACCTCTCTCTGACCTCCCCACACTGATGCGAAGCTTCCCAGATTTTCCCTCTGTGCCCAAAGCAATACATTTCCAGGGAAAAGGCAGCTGCCGTCCCTTCTGCCAAGTGGAGAAAAATTATCCCATTCCAGCTGCATTAGAGACCAGGACCTCGGAATTATCCTGTAACAGAGGAGCCATTAGCTGAAACAATATAGGTAACAGGAGGTTTGTCACATCCCAAACACAGCTCCAAGAGCTCATGAAAGGATTGTAAAGGCAAAATTATTCCATTAATTTAAAACTACGGCTGCCTGACTCTCTCCATAAAGAATCCATGGATCCGATGCCTGGGGCAAATCAATAATGCTGGGATTTGCCTGCTAACGGAGGAAAAAATGGATATGAAAGTATTAAAACATAAAAATACACTGGGGGCACTCTCATAGGGGAATTAAGTGCTAAAGACTCTTCCATCCCTGTTTCTGATCTTCTGTCCCTGCCCGTCGGCCAGGAGAGGGGTGGAACCATCCCAGAAAACGCCTGGGATCGTTCACGTGGAGCAGGGAATGAGCTCTCAGTCCTGGAAGTGCTCGGACACAGAACATTACCCAAGACTGATGGACAACCATTCCCTGTCCTGAAGGTGTTGATGGGCTCCATCTGTCACCTCAGCCTCGTGGACTTCCCTTCTCCAAGCTGACATGTCCATAATGGCCCCGTTCCGCTGGGAAAGCCAAGGAATGAGATTTACAGGGACGTTTTCCAGCCGGCGGAGCACAGAGCCGTGGCTCAGTCACACCAGGGCTGAGGAGATGTTTCCTCTCCCACCTCCTCTGCCCCACTCACGCCACCAAAATCCACAAAATCCAAGGATCAGCAATTTGCTCCTTGACGGTGTTTTCCTCAGAAGTCTGGGAAACATTTGGCCAATTTTTCCTTAAAAAACTGTGGAGATTGCCCAGATCAGTCTCTCATGGTGCTGAACCTCACAGAAACTACCAAGTAACTCCAGAGTTACTCCACCACCCCATAACCACTTCCACCCCATTTCTTACTCCACCTCTGTGAAAAACAGCAATTAAGACCTGATGAAAATTCCTAGTATCCTCACGCTTCAGTCTGGATATCATTCCCCCCTGCCTGACACCTCCAGAATAAGATAGAGAAGGAAAATCTGCCCTGCTGCCCTCCCCAGTCTCATTTGCTTCCAGCATAAATAGGAGCTGTTCTCATTTAAAATGGCTTTGGACCTAAAATCTTCATTCTCTCTCCGTGTGCTGCAGCCAAAACCTCAAACCCACAATTTCCACTCTGATTACATTATCCTCCTTCCTGATTCCCACAGATGGAAAATACCCTGGATTTGCAATTTACCAACTGTCTGTCTGTCTCTGGGAGAAGCCACCAAACCTCCTTGGCAGGGAATGGGGAGGTCACACCTGAGAGCTCTTGAAGCTGAGCCCACACAGGGAGGAAAACTGCAGAAGTGAAGGATTGGATTTGGGAATTTCATCCCTCAAGTGCTGCAGTCCTGTGCAGGTGTCCTGGATAAGCAGAGTTGAGAAATCCAGGAAAAGATGCTCAGCTGCTTCTGCAGCAGAAATGAGGAATTCCCTGAAGAATTCCCTGTCCTGCTGAGCACAGGGGACAATTCTTTGCTAAAAGTGAGGGTGTTAGATGTGCTATCCCAACCTCAAAATTCCTGACCACAGCCAAAAGAGCAGGAAAAAAAGCAAGAGGAGCCCAGGGAAGGTGAGGATTTGTCCTTCCCTAACTTTTCCCTCCACTCTTCCCATGCTGATTTCCCCCTCCTTTCCCTTTTCCCTCTGCCACGGTCCCACAGCACCAAGAACTAATTTAGCGCCACAACAGAAAATGTTATTTATTCATTTCCACTACATCTGTGCTTCTCTTTTATTGAGTTCCTTATTTTTAGTGCTCTCCTGTCTCTCCTCCAGGGCAGGTAGATAATTGTTCTCTATCTCTCCATAATTGCAGCAAATTCTCATTAATCAATACAACACCAGGCAGGAATTTCCTGATGAAATCCTGCTTTAGTTGACACCTGAGCTCCTGAACAACTACAAGACAAACCTAATTATCTCCTTGGCTAAGTGAAACCACACACTTTGGAAATGAAAAGCTCTTTTTCAGCTGAGTCCATTTAAAGGATGGAAACTGGGATGAAAGGCTCAGACAGAGCCCTTTAGACCAGGCTTGATGCCTTTACAGGAAGCAAAGCCTGGCTTAGGAATTTAACATTTTCAAGCTAAAAATTTGCCTGGTTAGAAAGTGCAAGATGGGAAATTTTGTAGTTAAGAGCTGTTTGAGCATATTGGTAATCTACTGGAGTCTTAAATTACTTTCATCCACGTGGAAGAGTTCTGTGTGTCACACATGAAAGTGGAGCTTCTCTGATTCCTTGATCTATTTTGCAGCCCAAAAGCAGAAATTTCCACCTGTGGGAGTTCATGAAAGTTCATCCGTAACAATCAGGAACTGTGACAATCAAGGCATGATTTAAGCAGGAAGGAAAAATCATTTCACTCCACCCCCTGGTCAGGGACAACTTCCACTATCCCAGGGTGCTCCAAGCCCATCCAACCTGGCCTTGGGCACCTCCAGGGATGGAACATCCACAACTTCTCTGGATAACCTGTTCCCACCACCCTCCCAGCCAGGAATTCCTTCCCAACATCCCATCTAACCCTGCTCCCTTTCACTCTGAAGCCATTCCCCCTTTTCCTGCCACCCCACGCTTTGCCAAGCTGAAGGCATGATGGATAAATGCTGGCACAGATTTGAAAGCATCCTCCCTTTTTATTGGAGGATGGGGGCAGATCAATCCCCCTATGGAGCACAGCCTCCCACGGATTTTTAAGGATTTCAATAAAAATTGTACCAGCAGAGTTTAAGGATCCTTCCCATTCAGAGGAGAATCCACATTTGCTGCAGGAGCTCTCCGAGGTACCACGGAGGGCTGAGGACAGGAGCTGCCTGAGGGTCCCACATCCTTCTCTGTGCTCCCAGGAAATTACAGCACTGTGGAAACCCAGGGCATCACAGGGAATATTTCTCTGTCTGCTCTGGGGTGCCCTGACCCCCAGGGCAGCACTGACTCTGACCCTCATCCATGGAGAAAGTTTCCCAGACTTCAAGACAGACTGGAATCCACAAAAGTGTGAAATAGATTATAGAGAGCAGTGTAGGTGTGTCACTGGGTGAGAAATTGTGGGGATTTTTAGTGTGTTGTGGATGGAAGCAAGATGGAAGGCACAGAGTGTCCTCAAGGGTTTCTTCTTCATGCTTCTTCTTCCTCCTTCTCCATGGGATTGGGTGGCATTTTGTAACTGGGCAGAAAAGTCCCAATTGCAGATCTGCGGGATCAGTTATTGGGTTAAAAGGGAAATAATCCAGGTGTCAGCTCTTAATTGGATAGTTTAGTCTTAAAAGACCTTGGAACAAGAGATTGTTGGCCATTTTGTGCCTTCTAATGAAAAGCTGCTGAACTCACAGCAGTGACTGTTTGGCTGATAAGAAATAATAAACACCAGAATCCCAACATGAATTATTGTCTCAAGTGCCTTCAATCCAAACCCAGAGAAACCAACACAGCATCAACTGGGAAAACACTCCCATAAAATCAGAACAGGTTCCTCTCCCCACCCCAGAGCTCTCTGGTTCCACTCCATAAGGAGAAAAGTGCAGAACAGATCAGGACAAAGCAGCAGCTGTCAGCTGCTCCCGAGGCAGCGCCACGACAAAAACTCCATTCCATGTTTCGCAGGAGGGGTTTCCATGAGAGACACGCTTGCTCAGAGCTTTAAAACCTCATCCTGTTACAAGAATTTGTGATCCTGTTGGCACTCTGGGAGACAGGGGAACAAATAAAACTCTCCAGAGCTTTTCCATGTTAAATCTCTCTTGCTCCTCTCTTACACAGCTATGGAACGTTAGAAAAGGAACATCC
>NW_005054303.1:15189838-15204066 GCF_000277835.1 Geospiza fortis | reverse complement strand
ATCCTGGGTGGGCAGGAGGGAAGCCCTCACTTGAGGGATATGAACAAACAAACCCTGGTCCAGCCAGAGCCAAAGAAATTCCAGACTCTGGTGCTGGAAAAACAGCCCCAGGGAGGCCAGGTCAGGTTGGGAACTGGAGGACTGAGGTCACAGCAGCTCCCATGCCAGCCACAGCTCTTCCAGCAGCTTCAGCTGGGGCCCAGAGAAGCCACAATTCCCACCAAACCCACCCAAGAGGGAGAAGATCCCAACTTGGAAGCAAGGGAAGACCCCACAAAATAGGCAAGGCCAGAAAGGGACAGCGATGGCAGAAGAAATGGAGATACTTGGACAAGGGAACACCTACAAATCAGAGTCCATGAGCAGGTGGGATCCAAAAAAACCATTCCTGAAGACCAGGCCCAGATCATTCCAAGAGGAACTCACAGGGAGGTTGCCTTGGGGTCAGAACCCCACTTCTTACCACAGAATCCTGGAATGGTTTGTGTTGGAAGGGACCTAAAGTTTGTCTTATTCCACCTCCCTGCTGCATTCTGAGATAAGGCACCATTGCAGCTGCTTCCCAGCCCAGTGTCTGCACTTCCAAAAGCTGATCTTCCACCAGGAACTCTCCAGCAATCACCTGGAATTTGTCTTCTGTGCTTCCCTAATGATTACACTGCAAATCAAGCAGGGATGAAGGAGCTAAAAGAGGCCCAAGGGAAAATACCTCCCAGAAAAAACATCCCGGTCATCACAATTCCCATTTTACCCGGGTTTGGATGGGATGACCTGACCTGAGGTCACCAAGAGCCCAGGTGAGTCCTTTCTTTGTGGTCCTGAAGGGCAAAGGAGCATCCTGGCTGCACCCATGGATGGAGCCAAACTCAGCCTCTTCTCCTCAGCTGCATCCAGGATTATTTGTGGCAAGAAGCAAAACAGCAAAATAAGGAAAGTGACACAATTAAGGCTAATTAGCTGAGTGGGAAATCCCTTCCCAGCCAATTAGTGCTGAGAGGCAAGGCCTGCACACTAACAAGGCCATATTTAGCTGTTCTCAGCTCATCCCACTTCCAGAAACGAGAAGGCAAAGGAAGAGATTTTTTTTTCCATTAAAAATAATTGGATAACAAGGATTGTACCAGCCATGGGGAGCTGAGAAGGGAATTGGACTCTCATTCCTCTGGACAACCCCAAAAATGCTTTTTCCACAGGACAAGGATGAAATAGGATTTTCACCCTACTGACCTGTCCTGTAAAGCTGGAAAAAGCTGGGCAGCCTGGTGGCAAAATATTCCCATCAATCACATCCCTAAAAACAGCACAAACTCACATTTAGGGAAATATTCCCGAAACACAGCCATTCCTTCAGACCTTCTGATAGGAGCTCCATCCCACCTGTGAATTTTTGGGCACTTCATCACCGCCGACAGCTCTGTGGGATCATCACTTAAAGCCCAAAGTGCTGGCTCAGAATTGCTTGACATTGGTGCCTTCACCACGTTCCTCATCACGGCAGAACGAGCGAGTGCCGGTGTCAAAATATCCGAGTGTCCCACTGGATAATTCACTCCCGGGGAATCCATCACAGAAATTGCCTCCAAAGGACACTTTCCCCTGAGCAGGGGTGGGAAAAGCGGCTGGAAAGAGGGAACAAAGTGTCAGCATCTCACTTGGAGAGGTGAAAGCAGAGCTGACAGCGCTGTGATTTATGGAGAGCGAGGCCTATTTGGGGAGAGAGCTGGGGCTGTGCCAGCGGGGCTGAAATCCTGGGATTCAGCTCCACTCCTCAGCCAATTGCAATATTTTATAAGTGGAAGAGATAGGCAGTGACCTTCCCCTTCAGAGGCTAAAATTGTTTCTGGGTTGAGGCTTTTAAAAAACAAAAAGGACGAGGTTTGTCCATTTGTTTGGATATAAAGCACCCAAGATCTTATCTCCGGCCTCATAATTCACTGGGAGGAAACTCGAGTGGGAAGATTGAAGAGCACCGAGCCTGCATCCCCAAATACCCATTGAGGAGCTCAGGGTTCACCTTGACCTGGAATATTCACCCAGGATGACAGGAGATTAAACACCAGGCTGCTCCAGACGTGCTTCCCCCTTGGATGAGCCTGTTGAATAAAATAGGTTGAATATTCCCACCTCTATGATGTTTTCCTAAAAATATATTATTATTATTATTATTATTATTATTATTATTATTATTCAGTTCCCAAATTCAATGAGATCTCCTCCAAGCTGTGGCTGTGCCATCAACCTGGAGCTGGTGGGGGTCCAAAAGAGAAATCAGACTTTTCTGGGGTAATCCTGGGGACAAGACTCCCATGAGGGCATTAAGGTTGTAATTACTTCGTGGTTTTGTGCCAACTTATTGTATTAACCAGATTTTTCCTTTGGTTCATTCCCAGCTGTGGAATAACCTGGAATAAACCAGTCCTGGACGTGGCTGAGGCAGAGCAAAGCACATCGAGCTACAACTTCAGTCCAATGGCACCAGGGGAGAACCTCAGGGTGAGGAAGTCACAAATCCCACCCAGGGCTTCTTCCAGATGGAATTCTAGAGATTCCCCCTGGCTGAGCTGGTTTGGGACACGAGGAACGTCTCAATTCCATGGATTTCACTGGAGGAAACACCTGAGCACCCATGGCTGGGCTCCATCTGCACAGGACTTTGGAAGATGGAACAAAAACGTGATCCTGGCTGGCTCAAGGACACTTCCCTGCAGGGTTGTCCTGGTGGGAAGGAAGAAAAGGGTTTTTAAGCAGCCTCCTTAGGGGTGGGACTCAAATATCCCACCACTGGATCTTTATGTCTGTTGGAGAATTCCCAGAATGGATTTTAAATGGATTTGAAACTGGCTGGGGCAGTGGCAGCTTCAACATCCTCCTGTCCTGGGGGAGCTGCCGGTGGAACATCAGGGTGGAAAAGGTGCAGATCTTGCTCTGGCTCTGCACAGGAAATTCCCCACGGATCAGGAGCTCTCAGGGTGGGTGCCAGGGTATCAGAGCTGGAGGATGTTTTGTGGGAGAGAGGGAGAGAAATTCACACTCCAATCTCAGGAGTAAGGACAGGGTGGGTCAAAACTGGGTTCTGTGGAACCTAAATATCCACAGAAACCAAGGAATCGGAGAATCATGGAATATCCTGAGTGGGACCCATCAGGGTCACCCAGTCCAGCTCCTGACCCAGCATTCCTGGAGCTCTGTCAGCCTCGGGGCCGTGCCCATTCCCTGGGGAGTTGTTCCAGTGCTTATTCCACCCTCTGGGGCAAGAACTTCCCCTGAGATCCAACCAAACCCTCCCCTGGCACAGGATATTCCTGACGAGATGGTGAGGATGGGGATCCTCACCTTCCCTAAATGTGGGATCAAAAAATTTGGACCATCAGGCAGGAGGTGCAGATTCCCATGGTGGCCTATCCATGGGGAATTCCTGGGATGAGCTCCAACCCGACAGAAAATCACCCAAATCCTCTCCACACCCCACCACTCCCCCTCCAGCCCTCGCCCTGGAGGAGGAGGGAAGATCTGTCACCTGAATATTTACAAACCAGGTAGGAAAAAGTATCAGGTTCTGGTCCCTTCATCACTTTGGTGGTGACAAGAGTTAATGGTCCCTGAAGCTTTCCCAGCAAATGTTCCTTGTCGGGCCATTTTCTGCACATCTCCGTGATGGATGGGGAGGAGAAGTCACTTTATGACAAGCCTGCTCAATTATTTAATAAGGCAGATTCTAATAACTTCAGGAAGTCCCCCAGAGAAATGGAAGAATAAATACACTTTTCCTTTCACTCCCTCAAGAGCTGGAGAGGAAAAATGGATGGTGGCCTCTTTGTCTGCCTGTCAGCTTCGTTTTGGGGACTTTGCTGGGGTTTTAAATCCCCATTTCTGGCTTTTGGGACAGAGCAATGAAAATGAAAACAGTAAATGAAAATTAGGGAATTTTTGGTTTATATTAAAATATTCAAGAAAAGTTGCTGTTGTGCCCAACAGGAGCAGGCTCAGCAAGTCTGAGGGACTCTTCCTTTCTTTTGGTCTTTCTCTCTTCAAATTATAATTTTTTTAGGGGATGATGGTCAGTGCTGAGGGTCTGGGAGTCCCTGAGCACCACAGGACCTGGCAGGCAAAAGCTCTCGTGCTCATCCCACTATACAGAACTCTAGAACTGGATTAGGTCTGGAACATTCCAGAGCCTTTTCCCTTGAAGCCACCAGATCAAGGGATTGCAGAGGGACCCAGGGGGTTGATTTTGCAGGAGCTGTGCAGCCTTCTACACTGCACCCAAAAATCCCGCTGGACATGGGAGAAAAAAGGCACCTCTGGGAGTCCCACGGGTCTTTATGCAGCTGCTTCAGAGGAGAGCTGCGCTTTTGGAATAAAATCCTGGAATTATTTGGGTTGGAAGGGATTTAAATCCCATCCCATTCCACCCTGCCATGGCAGGGACACCTCCCACTGTCCCAGGGTGCCCCAGTGTCCAGCCTGGCCTTGGGCACTGCCAGGGATCCAGGGGCAGCCACAGCAAATCTGGGAATTCCATTCCAGGGCCTCCCCACCCTCACAGGGAAGAATTCCTTCCCAAAATCCCATTTAAACCAACTCTCTGTCCCTTTGAAGCCATTCCCCCTTGGCCTGTAACTCCTTGCCCTTGTAAATCCCCCAGGAGTGTGGGTCAGCCTTGGGCCAGGGCAATTACAGGGATCAAAAAATCCCATTTGCTTTCCCTTTTCCCTTCCCTTCCCCATCCCACTGCCAGCTGCAGCCCCCCAATTCTGCACTGCGAACCCACCCCCAGAAAGCGGAGTGGGATCGATGCTGGGCTCAGTCCAGCAGCTCCAGGACATCCCTCTCCATCTCCTGGAAGAGACTTGGCACGCCAGGAGCCGGCACCATAAATCTGAGCAGAGCACAAAGTCACTGCCATTAAGCCAAGGACACCTTCAGCTGCTCCTGCTCCCTGTCCAAGAGCCATTTGCTGCCCAGCCTTCCCCTGCCTGCTCGGGAAAGCAGGAGCTGGGAGTGCTAAATGGTTAATCCAGACTGTTTGGGGAAGATCTGTCTCCACAAATGTTGCACCATCTGCTGCTCTGGGGAAGCTGGAGGAGTGGGTGCTGTATTTTCATAACAATCCGCCCTTCTCCTCTCATTGATTAATAACACTGGGCTGCTTTGTCTTTGTTCTTTTGGAGGTTTTGTGGGGTTTTTTTTTCATATTTGTATGAAGGCTTTTCAACGTGAAATCCAGTAATTATCTGAAGAGCTGAGTCAATAGGTTTGTTCAGGCAGAGAAATTACCCATTAAACCAAAGGGGGAAAAGCCCAGTGAAAAACATCTCTGCACCAGGCCCACGATGACCAAAATCCTCCTTTTCTTTCCCTCTCCAGTCCAATTTTCCCCCAGCAGCGAGAAGGATCCCATCACTGAGGAGCTGCTGTGGAAAACAGGGTGAACCATCAGCTCATATCCACCCCAAATCCTGAAAAATTGCATTTCACCACCCCTAAACCCACAGTGAGCACCAAGCCAACGGGAAACACCTTGAGCCTGCTCCAGGAGGGACAGAAGAGGCTCTGCTCCTTCTCACTCCCCCTTTTTCCACTCCACAAAATTCCCAGAGCAGCTGGAGGAGCTGCTGCAAAGTCGTGGGGCGTGAAGGGAGCTGGGAACACCAACCTTGGAGCCTTCTGCCTTCCCCTGAAGGGATCTTTGGGAATGCCAGGCATGGGAAAGCTGCAGAGGGAACAAGGCACAGGTCCCAGAGCAGGAGATGTGGGTGCTCCACCTGCTTCCAGCAGTGCCCAGACAACAATGGAATGAAAACTCCTGGGTTTGCTTAAATACATTAAATATAGAGGAAAAAATTGGTTTTTCTTTATATTAACTGAACTGAGAGTGTATCTAAGTAATGTCAGCTTGCAGATGCCATCACCAGCTCCCTTTTAGCTGCCATGGAATGGTTTGGGTTGGAAAAGAGCTTAAAGTTCATCCCGTTCCACTGTCCCAGGGTGCTCCAATCCCACCCAGCCTGGCCTTGGACACTCCCAGAGATCCAGAGGCAGCCACAGCTGCTCTGGGAATTCCATCCCAGCCCCTCCTCACCCTCCCAGCCAGGAATTCCCAATTCCCAATCTCTAATCCAACCACACCCTCTGTCAGTTCTCAGCCATTCCCTCCTGTGCTGTCAATACATGACTGTGGGAGGGACAGAGATGGCCAGGGAACCACAGACACTCCAGAGGCAAAGGGTAAATCCAGCCTTAACTCCCATCCCAAGACCCAGCTCACCGAGGCTTTTTAGTTCCAGAGCATGAACAGCTCATGAAGAGGGGAAAAAAGAGCAGCTGGAAGATGATTTAAGCAGTGCAGTTTATAGTGGTTACAATTAATAGGCAATTTCTTATAAAAGTTCTCTGGAAAATGTCTTTTTTTCCCCCTCTTGCAGGCAGCGTTTTTTCACCAAGTGGTTCCAGTTTCACGCTGGAAAAACAGCTGGAAACCCTTCCCAACTTTTTCACTGAATTTCACTGGAAGCAGAGTTTTTTTCCACAGGGAACAGGGACAGGAAAAGAGGGAATGGCCTCAGGCTGGGCCAGGGGAGGCTCAGGTTGGACATCAGCAGGGATTTCTCCCTGGAAAGGGTGCTCAGGCCTTGGAAGGGGCTGTCCAGAGAAGTGTCCCCATCTCTGGAAGTGTCCAAGGAATGTGGCACTCGGTGCTCTGGGGACAAGGTGGGGATCAGGCACAGCTCCATGATCCCAAAGGTCTTTTCCAACCTCGGTGCTTCCACACTCGGCCCAACCCAAACCAATTCCCCTCCTTTGGATTCACACCAGAGGGAGGAATTCCTGACAGAGCAGCACATCCAGCAGCAGATTTGATCAATTATTTCACTTCCCATAAATCCCAGAATCACTGGGTTGGGCGAGACCTTCAGGCTCATCGAGTCCAACCCAGCCCCAACAGCTCAACTCAGCCCTGGCACCCAGTGCCACATCCAGGCTTTGTTAAACACACCCAGGGATGGGGACTCCACCCCCGCCCCGAGCAGAACATTCCAGAACTTTATCGCTCTTTCCGTATAAACCTTTTCCTGATATCCAACCTGTATTTCCTTTGGCACTAAAATACTCTCCCACCTTCCCCTCCAGCAGCCACCAACCACTTCCAGCTCTCCCTCTTTCCTCCAGAGCTTCCCTTCCCTCTTCTCTCCATCCTGCCAAACACTGAAAGCTCAAAGTGAGCACTAAAACCCAAATCCCAGCAGTGCTGGTGCCCAAATCCCTCAAAACCAACCCCAAATCCTGGAGGTTGGTGCCCAAATCCCTCAAAACCAACTCCAATTCCCAGCAGTGCTGGTGCCCAAATCCTCCAAAACCAACCCCAAATCCCGGCAGTGCTGGTGCCCAAATCCTCCAAAACCAACCCCAAATCCCGGCAGTTGGTGCCCAAATCCCTCAAAACCAACCCCAAATCTTGGCAGTTGGTGCCCAAATCCTCCAAAACTAACCCCAAATCCGGGCAGTTGGTGCCCAAATCCTCCAAAACCAACCCCAAATCCCAGCATTTGGTGCCCAAATCCCTCAAAACCAACCCCAAATCCGGGCAGTTGGTGCCCAAGCTCTTTGGTGGCTTTGCTGCTCCCCCAGGAGATGTCACTCGGGTTTAACTTTGCCGTCGGGTAATTAAAGCCGGGCTCTGATGAAAGCCCGGCTCCATCCGCGCCGACGGAGACGGATGTTGGATGCAGCTGGAATCTGACAGCAGAGTGGGATGAGCAAGTGCATCAGGGCGCTAACAACGTTACATTGCAAATGCTGTTTATTTGCTGTCAGCTCCAAAGCAGGCAGTAAATAACACATTAGAGAATAAAAAAAAAAAAAAAAGGGAAAAAAATAAAAAAGAAAAAAAAATCCAGAAATAACATTATGTTAAAATGGAACCATCAATTATCCCCCCCCTCCCCTTCCTTCAGCTTTTTCTCTCTCTTTTTTTTTTCCCCATTTTTATTTTATCTTGAAGCACTCGCGCGGGGAAGGGGGTTTCTTGATTCATTAATTGCCTTTTTTCTGACTCCTCTGTTCTGCCTCAGTGCCCATAAATCAATGTAAAAAAGATAAAATGCTGCTATTATGAAATGAGTGTAAAAAGGTATTGAAATAAATCTCCTTTCGGACACATTTTCTCCCATCTCAGCTGCAAAAACATCTGCTCAAGATGAGATTCAGACCAATTTTTCTACCCCAAAGTGGCCCTGGCCTGTCCCTTGTTCCAAAACCCCCAGAGAGCAGCACCCCATAAATAATTGTCCCACAAATAATTTTCTCCCGGCAGTTTTCAGGGAGCCTCCACCACCCATTTTCTCCAAAATCCAATATTCGACGGATGGTGGTGGCCACAGCTCGTGCAGCTGAGCCACCCTAAATATTCCCACCAAAAATTTCCTTCTTTCCAATCATTTTCTGAGAAAAACATTTGCTGCTGGAAAGTTTTGTGGGATTTTGGGAGTTTCCACTCAAATTTTCTCTGCCTGGAAGATTCCCAAAGAGCTGGTGTTGGACAATGAGCATTTCCACCCAAGAATGTTTTCCAAACCCTATTTAATATCAGGAATATTTTATTTAGGCAAAAGCTCTTCAACAACTTTGAGGTCTCCCGTTCCATTTCTGAAATTATTTGGTGTGTCCTACATTTTTTTAAGAATTAAATACATTTCCTATGGGAAAAAAAAAATGAATTTTACACAAAGTTGTCAGGTCCTCCTAAAGCAAAGAGGTTTTCTGGGATTTAGAATTATTAGGAAATGAAGCTTTAATTGCTTTTGTTTGTTTCAGAAAGGAAATGGTTGGAGCAAAACTTCTTGGAATTGAGTTCTCTGCTCGTCATCCAAGTGTGAATTAAATTCCAGCTGATCCCATCCCATCAACACACCTGAGCTCTGTCCCGTGAGGAATTCTCACTCAGGATTCCTTTCCTGGCTGCAGGAGAGGGCAGAGAGGGACAAATTCCTCATTTCAGGGCAGAACAAAATCCCAACTTTGATAAAAATATTAAAAATTTTCCCTTTTTAAGACCTCCCAGGATTTCCCCTTTTTTTAGCCCTCTGAATGCTGCTGAGGTTTTGGAGGATTTTCCCAAATGGAGCTTCTCCATCCCAGTGTTCCCATCCTGAAGGGAGAAAAATGTATTTTTAAAAATATTCCTCATGCAAAGTGCCAGGACGCACCACCATGGTGGGAAAATGCCAATCCCAGTGGGATTTTCCCTGGAATTGCAGGGCACAGCTCCCCTGTCCTCTGATTGTCGAGGAGAAAAGGTCAAAAATGTGGAATATTCATCCCAAACCGAATTTGTTTGCAGAGAAAAAACATCCCAAGGTGTTTCCAACATCACCTGGCAGCTTCTCCGGGATAAAAGGATCCCGGGGGAATTTCCTCGCTGTAAATAATGAGAGGAAAAGAGGTCAAAAGGGAAAGCTGCAAATTACCCAGGAGACCACAAAATAAACCTTCCTCGAGTCCCTGTTCCTACAAAAAGCTCATTCCTGGTGATTTTGGGGGAATCCTGGAGGAGTTAAAGTCAAAATCTTTGACCTTTGGGAAAGACTTTGACTTTAATTCCTCCAGGATTCCCCCAGAAATCACCAGGATGGGAATAGTTCAGCTGCATCAGAATAAATTCTTCCCTCTCATCTCAAGGGATTATTTTCTGCTTTGCTAAGGGTCAGTTCCTATTTTAACTTGGATTTTAATTCCAGAAACAGAATTGAGGGGAGATATGAGCCAGTTCCCATCCCAGAACTCAGGGGTTCCATGCAACAGGTACAAGGCTCAATCCTAAATCCAAAATTGTTTTCTTGAACCTCTTTTTTTAGGGAAAAAAAAGCAGTTTCTTGTGAAATTGTCAACTTTCAGGAACACTCCTTACAACAGCCTTTGGAAACCCTATTTTCCTTCATTTTAGAACCATTTCCAAGTGGGAACTGATGGAGGAATTTATTTTGAAATTAATGCTTGGTCCATAAATGTATCTCAAATTAAGACTCTGCAGTCAAACACAGCTGCTCCTAAAATGTCCCTGTATGGTTTTATGGGATCAGGGAATTTCCTGAGCTGGAAGGGACCCACAGGGACCATCAAATCCAACTCCTGGCCCTACACAGGGCATCCCAACCATCCCACCCCGTGGCATTCCCAACAGGAAATAATTCCATACAAAATAAGATATTCCAGAAGAAAAGTGACTGGTGGGAATCCATCACTTCATTTTTGCTTTCATTTTTCCTTTTTTCCTTCATTTTTTGGGGGTTTTTTGGATGGGAGGGGGGTTTGGGGTTTTGATTTTTGTTTGGGGTTTTTTTTTGGTGGTTTTCTTTTTGCTTGTTTGGTTGGGTTTTTTAATCTCTGACAGCCAAATTTTAGGGAAATCTGGAAATTCCCAGCCTGACCCCCAGGGATGGAATCCACCCCATCCCTCTCCATCTTCTTTCTACCAAGTTGCTTTGACATTCTGCTCATCTTTTTGATGAAATGATAAAAAACAGCAATAAAAGCATTGGGGGATCTATTTTTTTTTTTTTTCCTTCAGAGCCATTTCACCTCCCTGAATCCTTAACCAAGAGCAAATCTTCATTCATCAAATTCAGCAGGTGATGCAAAAACTCTGATATGGGTATAATTCCTTATTTTCTGTTGGTGAATTGTTTAAAAAAAAATCTTTGAAGTGTTTGCTGGTGCTTTTCTTTTAAATAAGAAAATCCCAACATTCCTAAAGAAAAATCTCTTTCATGAACTGCAGATCCTTGTGGGCTTTTTATGGATTTGTGCTGATAAAGGGGAGATTCACCCATGATAACAGAGACACTCAAAGTCACATCTAACGTCCCTGTGAGGGATGTGAAAACAAAAACCTGTTTGGATTTCACCTCCAAAGAAACCCCAACCACCTGGGACTGCTCATTCCCACAATCCCTTAAAATCCTGGTGATAATTCCCCAACCTCGGACAAAAACCTGTGCGAGTTCTGCAAATGCTTTGTGTACCCTGTAGACCATTATTTTCTGTATTTTTAACTTGAAAAGCATCCCCATCATTTGGATCTTATCCAGTTCATTAAAATCTCATTTTTTTCCTTCAAAACTGCCCAAACTTCTCACAGAGGAGACCTGGATCCTCCCGCATCCTTCCCATCCATGAACACAACTGCAGCAAGGCTGCAAAACCTGATCCTATTCAAGTTGTTAAGCAGTAATTCAGCAATTTTTTTTTTTTTTGCCTGAGTTGCAGCTAAAAATATGGAGGCAATTGAGAATATTTTCAAATACTCGGAGCAGGGGTTTGAAAACAATATTCATAGATCATGCCTGTGTTCTGCCATGCAGCTCCGTGAGCACTGCCTGGGGAATAGTCCTGATCTATCGGATTTTTGATCAGGAGCTTTTCTGTGTAACAACAGCTGCTTGCATTTATTCATCAAAAGAATCAAAAAAGAGCTCAGGAAAAGTTGATATTTTCTCCCTGGTGACTCTGGACTCCAAGAACTCCATTGAAATTCCTTTATCTGTGGGAGATAACACCACACATCTTCCACTGCCCCTCTCACCTGCCTGCTCCAGGAGGTGATTAACTCTATGATCACTATAAAAATGTTTTATTTAAGGGATAATTGTAAGCATTGGTATCTCCCATTTCCAAATCTCTTGCTTTATTATCCTTGCTCAAGAAGGTCTTAATATTTAAGTGATTTACTGCTCACTTTGAATGCCAGCCCGGCCATTAGGAGGCACATTTCACCAGGCAGTGCCTAATTTTATAGGACATTATTTCTTTATAAACAGAGCCATTACTCTGCAGCATTAATTAAATCTCTTTGCCCATTATGAACTCCATTTGGAAGACAACAACATCACCAACTGCCTGCCCTGATGGATGAGTCTGCAATCCCACTTTTGGCTCCTGCCAAAGCACTTCCCAAGGAGTGGAGCCACCGGGAATGGGGAACGTTTGTGCCATGGAGAGCAGTGATTTGTGGGGAGAAAGGAGCTCATGAATAAAACATTTGCACTTCAGCGACCCAGTTTAGCTAAACTGTTTTGCATCAATAACCCGGTCCTAAAAGGCTCTGTTTATTATTGCCAGCCTCCGAGGCTTTGGGAAATGGAATTACATCAGCCCCATTTATAACATTTAATGCTGGGAGCAGGCTGCAGCTGTTACATCACCGGAGAGGGGCCTCGCCCACAAACTTCTCCTGGACAGCTGAGATTTGGGGGGTTCTCATGTTTCCACCATAAAGGACGCTCAGAATAAACAGAATATTCCAGATACTGTCCCTGAATTCTTTCCAGAAGCCCTCAGGGCCCAGCACTCACAATTCAGCCCAAAATGCCCTCAGGTTTCTGTGCTCTCCTCAAGGTTTCTACACAAGAGACAGAGGGGCCTTGGTCACCTCTCCTGAACGTGTGGATGCAGAGATTTGGCGGATTTTCATCTTTCTGCTACAAAGAGACATCCAGAAAAAAAAAATAAGAATATTCCAGCCACCATCTCTGAATTCCTTCCAGAAGCCCTCAGGGCCCAGCACTCAAAATTCAGCCAAATGAGCCCAAAATGCCCTCAGGAGGCAGAGTTTGTGCTCTCCTCAAGGTTTCTACACAAGAGACAGAGGGGCCTTGGCCACAAACTTCTCCTGGACACAAGGATGCAGAGATCTGGGGGATTTTCATGTGTCCACCATAAAGGACATTCAGAGCAAACAGAACAGTCCAAACTCTATCCCTGAATTCCTTCCAGAAGCCCTCAGGGCCCAGCACTCAGAATGCAGGCAAATGAACCCAAAATGCCCTCAGGGAGCAGATTTCTACACAAGACAGAGAGGCCTTGCCCACAAACTTCTCCTGGACACAAGGATGCAGAGATCTGGGGGATTTTCATGTTTCCGCCATTAAGGACATTCAGAAAACAAAACAGAATATTCCAGACACCATCTCTGAACTCCTTCCAGAAGCCCTCAGGGCCTAGCACTCTCAATTCAGCCAAATGAGCCCAAAATGCCCTCAGGAAGCAGAGTTTGTGCTCTCCTCAGGATTTCTATACAAGAGACAGAGAGGCCTTGTCCACAAACCTCTCCTGGATATGTGGCTGCAGATATTTGGGGGATTTTCATGTGTCCACCATAAAGGGCATACAGAAAAAACAGAATTTTCTAGACACCGTCCCTGAATTCCTTCCAGAAGCCCTCAGGGCCCAGCACTCACAATTCAGCCAAATGAGCCCAAAATGCCCTCAGGAAGCAGAGTTTGTGCTCTCCTCAGGATTTCTGCTCAAGAAAGATTCATTCAGCCTTCCCAGCTCCACCATCACAGAATCCCACAACGGTTTGGGTTGGGAAACACCTTCAAGCCAATCCCATTCCACCCCTGCCATGTCCAGGGATAATTGTTAATTTTCCCCCATCCCAGGTTGCTCCAAGCCCTGTCCAGCCTGGCCTTGGACACTTCCAGGGATCCAGGAGCAGCCACCCTGTGCCTTGGGCAGTACCAGCCTGTCAAAAGCTGCTTCTTGCTTGCAGTGTGGGAACCCATCCCACAATTTCTGCAGCAGGATCCACCAGTTTCACCCCCAAAATCCAACATTTACAGACTCCCAAGGCTGGAGGAAATCCCAGTCCCTGTCCCAAGCAGTGGAGATCTGGAGCATCACTCCCCTCTTCTGATTTTCACCCCAAGAGAGTCAGGCTTACACAACCACCTGCAAAAGGATCAACCCCCAGTTCCCATTACTGATTTTTCTGATTATTTGAGTATTTACATATTTTTTTCCTCAGGTATGCACAGCCTGAGCTGTTGTCTCAGCCAGCTCCTCCCTGCATCACTCCAGAGCCCACAGCAGCAATTCCACAATTTGGGCATTCAGGACATCGTGATCTGACGTGTCCTAACCTCCCCATTAAAAAGTTTATGAGGTAAATATTGGTAAATATTTACCAACAGAACCCAGCAGATGTACCCAGAGATACTCCCTGTATTTAGGGTAGGAAATAACCCTGGTTTCTCAGGTACTAATGTCTGGATCTGACTGGAAAATGATTTAATGGTGCCCATTCCAAATGGAAAAGCCAAAAAGCTGCTGAAGGAGAAAAGGCTGTCCCAGCCGGAGAGACAGCTTAGGTTGGAAATGGGTGTGTGCTCCATCACCATCTGTCAGAGCTGGGGCAGTTCTCTGCTGTCCATGGGGCAGTTTTTTCTTTA
>NW_005054303.1:15188764-15189574 GCF_000277835.1 Geospiza fortis | reverse complement strand
TATTTTATTTTATTTTATTTTATTTTATTTTATTTTATTTTATTTTATTTTATTTTATTTTATTTTATTTTATTTTATTTTATTTTATTTTATTTTATTTTATTTTATTTTATTTTATTTTATTTTATTTTATTTTATTTTATTTTATTTTATTTTATTTTATTTTATTTTATTTTATTTTAATTTTTCTTCCCTAATAAAGAACTGTTATTCCTGCTCCCATATCTTTGCCTGAGAGCCCCTTAATTTCAAAATTATAACAATTCAGAGGGAGGGGGTTTGCATTTTCCATTTCAGAGGAGGCTCCTGCCTTCCTTAGCAAACACCTGTTCTTTCAAACCAAGACAAGGAATCTTGGCTGAGCTGCACCAGGGGGCACATCATGGGGGCTGGATTTATGGAGCACAAACCACACCAGGAACAGCAGCACGTGTGCCAGACTGGATTTCCATTTGTTGGGAATTCCACAGGTACACAGAGCACCCTTATCCTGTGTTCCCAGTTATCCAAGCTGTGCCACATCTCAGTGGCACCCTGAACTCCACAGAGCCCTGGAATAAACACAAAATGGATTAAAACTCAAAGGCAGGAGGGCTGGGAGCTGATGCAGCTCCCCAGCTCCCTGCAGGCACCAGGAGAAGGGAGCTGCTGGAGGAAGATGTGCTGGATGCAGAATTTAAAGGAGGAAGCTGAACTTCTCCCTCACTCAGACACAGAAAAGCCATCCCAGCACCTTCCTCTCCATCCTGATCTCCTCAGCTCCAGGTGCAGGATCCTGGCTGAAGGGTGTCCGTGCCCAAACCCTCTGAG
>NW_005054303.1:15188328-15188703 GCF_000277835.1 Geospiza fortis | reverse complement strand
AAGGGAGAGCTCAGGAGGGAGCTGGAAGCTCGGAACAGAGATAATTCCATGGGGACATCCATCTTCTGGAGAAGAGAGCAGAGCCAGGCTGCTGCAGAGGCAGGTGGAGCTGCCCCACTGCTCCCAGCGCCTCCCACTCTCCCCACAACTGTTCAGACCCACACCAACCTCTCCTGATCCCACCAGCAATCCCAAATCCCCCTGCAACCCCCTTAGACATAAAAAATACCCCATCCAAACAACCAGGGCCACCTTGGATGGGGTTTGGAGCCCCCTGGATGATGGGAGGTGTCCCTGCCCATGGCAGGGGGGGGATGGGATGGGGTGGAATGGGATGGGATGGGATGGGGTGGGGTGGGGTGGGATGGGGTGGGG
>NW_005054303.1:15184042-15188273 GCF_000277835.1 Geospiza fortis | reverse complement strand
TGGGATGGGATGGGATGGGATGGGATGGGATGGGATGGGATGGGATGGGATGGGCTTTAAGGTCTCTTCCGGCCCAAACCAGTCTGGGATTCTGGGATTCCATGAACTTAAGCGGAATTAAACAGCACACCCCATTGGGTTTGGTTGTTTGGTTTGGTTTGGTTTTTTTTTTGAGCTCCCTGCTTACGATGCAAAAAGCCTTCAAACCCGAAATTGCAGTCCTGTTTCATCAGTTACATAATTACTCTGCTAGCACTAATTAGCAGCTGACTGTAAACATAACTTTTATCCCAGAAGACATTCCCTGTTCGGAGCGAGGCTGAAAATGCAAGTCAGGCCCCGCTCTGGTGCTCCTTCCAATGTGCTTAATAATCCTCAGCACTCGTCTGCCCGTGCTCAGGAGGATTTATGGTGGCAAGGCAAGAGAAAAGCCGAGCAATGTTCCATTGGAAATTAGGAGGAAAAGCAAATGCTGAGGGAAAATATGCTCGGATGGGCAAAAAAAAAGTGTACCTGGGCCAAAGAGTGACAAATTGCTCCTTTTTAGGAGACCTTTTTAGCGGAGGGAGGCGCTGAAGAAGTGCCATGTTCTACTCAGCAGAAAAACCAGAGATGGATGCAATTAAATCCCTGAAGGTCTGAGGGAAATGCAGCTGCAGGAATGGGAGCAAAGAGAGGGATCTGCCTGCAGATAATTAAATGTTCATTTTGGTGCCAGCAGGATCGGAGGCCCAGACCTTGAAAAGTGGCAACTGGTGGGAACACAGCGAGGTGGGGATGGGGACAGCCTTCCCTAAAAATCAACTCACTCCCAAAAGCCCCTTTCCCTCATTTTCCATGAGGGACAGGGGACAGCCTTCCCTAAAAATCAACTCACTCCCAAAAGCCCCTTTCCCTCATTTTCCATGAGGGACAGGGGACAGCCTTCCCTAAAAATCAACTCACTCCCAAAAGCCCCTTTCCCTCATTTTCCATGAGGGACAGGGGACAGCCTTCCCTAAAAATCAACTCACTCCCAAAAGTCCCTCGTCTTCATTTTCCATGAGGTCCCACATGGAACACGGGATGGAACCTGCAGGAATCTCCCACCACGGAGAAGTGAGGTGGGAACGGCACTGCCAGGGATCCCACAAAAACCCTGTGGCTTCACACGTCCATCAACACCCCAAGAAGGGCTGAATTCCCAGGAATCACTGTGGATCCAAAGGATAACACGGAGGAGTCATTTCATCCTGGGATAAATGTTCCAGGGGCCTCATGAAGCCTCAGCAGTGACCAGGCTCGGGGTAATTCCTGCAAGCTTAAAAAAAAACTCATTGAGCAGAGGTGAGGGACAGGAGAATCCTTCTAATTAACCATTTCAATCCCAGGTGCACGACCCCAAAATTCCCTGCTGGAACATTCCCTGCCAAGCTCAACATCACTGCAAAGGTTTGATATGGTTTTTACACCAAAAAAGGCAATTTTCCCTTAGCTTAGCATCACCCTCCAGGGATAAAACACCCAGAGTCCTGGAAGCTGGGTAATGGCATTGCCTGAAGATCCTGAATTAACCATTTCCTGAGGCCAACTTGAGCATATTACTTCAGAATCCTTTAAAAAATACAAAGTTAAACCTGCCCAGAAACTTTCTGACTCCAAAGCACAGAAAAAAATCGCATTCAACTTCACCCGAAACTGGGAGGTGCAAAATAAAAGGTTTAGGAATAGATCAAATAGAATTTATTTAAGGAAAGAACAAGTTAATCAAATTGCTGGATTCAGCACAAATTTCCAGGAGAGGCTCCCCAGCCCCTCCCAGGGCATATCCCATTCCCCTGGACAACAACTCCAGAAGTCAAGCAGTTTATAGGAACTGCAGTAACTTCCCAGCTTCTCCCAGAGAATCCTTGTCCTGGATTTCACCCCCAAAGTTCATTTCTAGACTGAATTTCATGGAGGTTCAAACTAATGCCGGTAGAAATTAAGATATTAATGAGAGAGGATTGCCACTGCCAAAGGGGCATTTTCACTGGACACGGGAAAGCCAGAGGGGAAATCCTTCCTCTACGTGAGTCCAACTTTTGAGCCAAAGTGGACTGGAAGGAAATTCCCTGAGGATCAGTCATTAAAAACCACTTTTCTCCCAAAAACGGAGTCCTGGGCACATGGGATCTCCATCCTGTCCTGCTGGACAGATGAGGTCAAGGAGCTGAATGCGCCAGGACTTGGGATGGGGAGTTCTGAAACCCCAGAAATTCCCAGAGATCCTCACCAGGCTGCTCTGCGGGGAGCTGCAGACCTGGATTTGCAATTTATGCCAGAAATTCCACCCAGAACAGCTTCCCACAGCGCTGGGCAGATCCTGCAGCGGGATTTTCCTCATTCCCTGAGCTCCAAGGACAGCGGGAGATGCTTTGAATATCAAAGGGCTTTGGGAGAAGCTGGGATGCTCCAGCCCGAGCACGGAGCTTTTCTCACCCAGTGATGCTGCCGGTGATTAATGAACCCACTCAGCCTCCTCTCCGGAGGTACGTGACCACAAGGCAGAGGTCACAAACGAACCATCCCGAAATGCCAGGAAAAAGCGGATTTCTTTCCCCCTCAATGATCCAAGATGTAAAATTCTGCCCGGCAAAGACTCGCCCGGAGCCAAGTTCTGCTTGGACTAATTATTTGCATCTTTCTCCGCTTTGCAAACCTACAGAGGGAAGCCAGCTCACCGTTTCTCCATCCCAGGGTTTATTTTATTAATGAAAGCACCAGCAGAAAGAATGACAAGTTGATTTTAATGATCCCAGCCCCTTAATTTCTGCGGTGCACCGCGGATCTGCGGAGCAGCGAACGAACCTTGTGTGTGTGCAGCTTGTACGAGGGGGCAGGAGCACTAACGAGCTTGATTTGCTGATCAGCAGATTTGGGAGTTATTTAAATTACTCCACGGCTCTAATTTGTTTTGAGAAAAAATAAAAATTGAGGATTTTCCCATCAGCGTTTTCAGCCGACCCCTCACTCCCCTGCAGAAGCAACGGGAGGGGGAATTCAGGAGCAGAGAACGCTGCCAGCAGGGAGCTGTGGGATGAAGATTTCAAATTTCTGGGAAGAATTAATCCCTGGAGCACCTGCGCCCAGGCAGAAGCTGGAAAACACAGACCCAGCTGAGCTCCACCATCTGCCAAGGAGAATCAGCTCCTCCTTCCAAAGATGCCTCTCCCAGCTCATCCACAGCTTCGTATTCCCAATTCCTCGCTCAAACCTCTTCCCAAGCTTGCTCTCCTCCATCAGATCTCTAAATTTGGATATTTGGAATATCCAGATACACAACTTCAGGTGGAGATCTCAGCTTTTTCCCCTCATGTATTTATCATTTCCGTTGTGTGAGGGATGTGGGGAGACCCAGAGCCCTGCAGAGCTCTGACAGAATCACAGGAAAACAGGATAAAAAGGATAAAAAGCTCCACAAGGGGAAGTTCCAACCTCCCAAACAGGCAGATTCAGTGAGGAAGAAAGTGGTGCCACTTGCAGCAGCTGTCAGGAAAACAAAAAAAGTACAAAAATAAAACAAAAAAATTAAAATGCAGACACTGAAGACAATGCTAACAAATGGGAAGACACGTTCTTTAAACTGTGGTTATAATTTTTTTCTGCTGTGATTTGTGTCACTCCTTCCTCCAGATTTATTCCCTCCCTCCTAAACAAAGGCCAGGAGTTTTCATGAAGCAGAAGATGTTTCTCACATCCAAAGCTTTCCTTGGAACACTTTGCTTTTCAGCCAATGTGAACTCAGAATAGCCAAGGGAGTTCATTTCCCTTCATGTGCTCAGCATGAAGGTCCCAGAGCTCCTCCGTCAGAGTTCTCCTTGGAAAATTCAGTGTTTCAGGTCAAACAGAGGCTGCTCCACCCATCCCAGAACCACAATCCCACCAGGAGCTCTCCAGGCCATGGAGATCCCACAGGATTCCACCTTCTCACCTCCATCCCAACACTTCTCCCTCCATCTGAACCCCCCAATTTCCCCCTCATACTCCTCTTCCTGCTGCTGGGTGATCTCCACAGGGAGGGACAAATCCCAGCCTCAATCCAGGCAGGAATTGCAGTGCCTGGTCTGCACCCCCAATAGGCTCCAGCTGTCACCTCCAAACCATCCCTCACAGCCAGCTCCCGCCTGGGGACCCCTGTCCCTCCTCCCTCAGCCTCCTCCTGCCTTAGCCTTGCTCTGAGTTCCAGGATCTGATTCTTTTTCCCAAACAT
>NW_005054303.1:15177650-15184029 GCF_000277835.1 Geospiza fortis | reverse complement strand
ATTCCAGAAGAAGCTGCAGAGCCAAGGTTACACTCACACACCAAGAGAAAGTTGCATTTTGGGCATTCCCAGAAATACCAAGCCTGATCCGTGGTCACCAGGGAGGGAAGCAGGGCAGGGATGAGCCTGTCCAGCACTGAGGATTTTGGCAAGTGCCTCATGGGAGGTGTTGCAGGGCCAAGGTTTGATTCCCAATTCCTCCATCTGGCTGAAATCCAGACAAACCAGAGGGATAAATCCCACTAAAATGCACTTGAACTGGTCTTTGCCCCAGGGGCTACACCCAAAAATGGACCGTGGGTTTTCACACTTTTATACGTTTGGTCCATTTGCATATTGGGGGTTAATCTTCCAATTACAGCTTCAGGTAATGAAGTCATTTACCCCAAGTTTGCTCCCCCCAACTCACTTTTGTTTAAATCTCTCAGGGCCTGAGGCAGTGAGGTGTCCCTGAGGAATTGTTGTGTCTGCCCAAAATGGGAGAGCAGCAGCTCACACTGTGTGTGGAGTTTAGAGTTACACACTAAAGAACTGCAGGGTTACAAATGTATGAAAAATATAAAAGCCAAAATCATAAGGCATGACAGTGTGAAAAATGCCAATCACTTGTTTTTAAAATTTTAAAAGTTTAATAGTAATAAAATGGTTATAAAAATAGTAGTATAATTAGAGCAATAATAATTTGGGCAATATGGATTAGAACAATATGAGACAATAGAGACAAAGAGTTACAGACAGTCTGGGTACCTCTTTCTGGGCAGAACAAGCCCAAAAAAGGATCCACGTTAACAGAGGATTAACCCTTAAAAGAAACAGCCTGTTGTATATTCATACACCTCACCCATGATGCATAAATTCCGTTCAAACACAGGATTCTGTCTGGGCAGTGTCAGCTTCTTCCTCTGGATCCTGACGGTGTCTCCAATCCTGAGCAAGGCAGGAAGAAGTTCATTTCTCCTGATAATGGAGCAATAAATTCTCTTTCTCTGACAGATTCAGGTGTCCTGGAGCTGCTATCTTGCTGCCAGTCCTTTCTTTAAAAAAATATCCTACATAGCATAGTTTCTATTTAAACATTTTGTTATAACCTAAAACTATATTTAACACACTGCTTAAGAGAATTAACACAGCATCACTTTCTAACATAACACATATAATATTCATTTGAACATTTGCAAAAAGCCAATCATCAACTACACATTTTTCACAACAGGGAATGGGTGGAGCTGTGCCAGGGGAGGATTATCCTGGATTTTAGGAACAGGTTCCCCTGGGAAAAGGATCACCACATGCAGAGCCCCCACAGCCTTTAGGCCTGGCCCAAACCACAGCACATCCTTTGCTCCCGTTTTAAGCCGAGCTCAGCGCTGTCACCGCTGGGGAAAGGTGGGAAAGCATTTGATTAAATAAACGATGCAATCCCAATTATGCACGTGGAGCATGACTGCCCTGTGCAGGGAGCAGCAGCAGCAGTGCGTTCAGGGAAGCTGCTCTGCCAGGCTGGCTGAGGCAGCCAGGCACTGCCAGCATTCCCACGGGGAATGGCAGATGGAGAGAGCCTGCAGTGTCCATCCCCATTAATCCAGCCTGGGCTCTGATCCCCACCTTCCTGCCAGCAACTGGGAGCCTGTGAGAGGAGGCACGGAGCAGCCTGACGTGAGGAATGGCACACGGATGGTGAGGGTGGAAAAGCTCCTGGCAGCACTCTGCCAGCGCTTCCCTGGCTGGAATTCCGGAGCTGTGACACTCCAGAGGTGGCACCTGGGCAGGGAGGGGTGAAAGGAGAGCACCTGCACGCACCCTGGCTGTGCTTTGCCCCAAGCAGCAGCTCAGGTGTGAGCAGGAGCAGCTTTTCAAGTGTCTGCAGCTTTGCAGGGAGGTGAGAAATGGACACAGAGCACAAAGTGCTGTGAGGGTGAGAGGTGAGAGGAGATGGGGAAAAGCTTTCACTGTACCTTTATATCGTTCTTTTGTCACGTTTGTGCTGTTGGGGAGGGAACCCCAGAATGGGTTTGGGTTGGCAGGGACTTAAAGCTCACCCAGTGCCAGCCCTGCCATGGCAGGGACACCTCTCACTGTCCCAGGGTGCCCCAATGTCCAGCCTGGCCTTGGGCACTGCCAGGGATCCAGGGGCAGCCACAGCTGCTCTGGCAATTCCAGCCCAGCCAGGAATTCCCAATTCCCAATCTCCCATCCATCCCTGCCCTCTGGCACTGGGAGCCATTCCCTGGCTCCTGTCCCTCCATCCCTTGCCCAAAATCCCTCTGCAGCTCCTGTGCTCACCCAGCAGACAAACTGGGTTAAGTCTCTGACAAGTTTTCGGGCTGCTGCTCTCAGCCCCAGGTCAGTCTCTGCCCTGGCAGAGCTGCCCCACGCTCTGCAGAGAAGTGCTCCAGGGTCAGCTGCGAGCTGCACACTCAGAGCATTCCCATTCCTCCTCGGGAGAAAAGCAGCTGCAAAGATCCTCCTAAATTTGCTTTGAAAAGCATTTGTCAGGTTCCACGCTCAGCCAAATCGATGAATCAGATTCCAGCAGAGAAACAGAGTGATGAAGGCAGGCTGATCCTGGCATTTTCCTCCTCGGTGTTCCTTGAGGAGAAGGATTTTTCTTCACAATTTTGTTTGCTTCAGCTTCTTTCTCCGTGAGGTGGTGACAGCCCCAGCCAGGGGTGCCCCAGCACTTGGGACCATGTGGGTTCTTTGAAATCTCCCTTCAACATAAAAATATATTTCCCAAATAGCACAATTATGTCCAAAACAGCCCTGACACCGTGAGGGGGGAGGATGCCGCAGGGGCATCACTCAGGGACTGCAATGAGAGAAGGAAAACACCATCAGGAGTTTCCTGGAGTGAAAAGGGTCAGAGGCCCAAATGGCCTTGCTCAGCTTTTGTTGCTTTAATGATTTCCTTGTTCATTTCTTCTATTGGTGATTCCTTCCTCCAGCGGGATTGTTTCTCTTCCTAGATCCAATAATGCCAATATTCCTGAGACTGAGGTCTAATAAATAAGGAAATCCCGGAGTTTGCATCCTACACTGTGGGATACCCATAGCGCAGCCTGGAAGTGCCCAAGGCCAAGCTGGATGGGGCTTGGAGCTACCTGGGATAGTGGAATGTCTCCAAGGTTCCTTCCAACCCAAACCATTCCATGATCCTGATCCTGAGTGGGACCAGCAGCCTCCAATGGCTCATTTCTTAGCAATAAAGAACAACAAAATGCCAGCAGCTCTCGTTGTCCCGTTTGTTCAGGGGTTTGAGCTCCATCTGCGTCACCAACTGCGGGGTCAGCACGACGTGTCTGGGGGAAGGGAAATGAGCAGCCTGTCTGGAATTCTTCCCTTGCCACTTCAGTCTCATCAAGAGCACCTCCCTGCAGATGGGAACGCAGACTGGCAGGAGCTGGGAGCTGCCGCCGCTACCTTCTGTTCCCTCCCGCCTTGCCAGGACGGATTCCATCCCCAGACAGGCTGGAACTCATGCCAGTGGCAGACAGTCCCATTGGATTAGGCCTTCCCAGGTTCATCCCAGCGATTTGCAAGAAGATTTGCAGTTTGTTTCCCCAGTGCTCTGGGTCTGTCAGATCCGTATAAACCAGCCCGCAGCAGGATGCTGGATTGTTGTTTATGGTTTTAATGGGGATGTGGGATATTAAGGTTCAATTTGAACGAGTGCTTTGACAAAAAGATCATCACATTCTCTGCAAGGGATTTCATGCCCCAAATGAGGGGCATGGGATGAGAACACTCTGCAAAGAAAAGTTTACTGAACTCAACTTGACCCATCCCAAATTCCAAATCCCTGTAATTATCCCGCTGCCTATTTCCTCCATCCTCCAGCACACTGTACAAATGGAAAAATAAATTTCCATCTCCCAGCTCCAAGTGTCCCCACTAATGGCCAAGAGGGAAAATAATGATCACAGCAAGGCAGCAAAACCAACATTTGGGCAGCGCTTCAACGTCGAGGGCAAACAAGGGGAGAATCCAAAACGAGTGGAGAACCCAACTCCATCTTGCGGCCACTGGACTGAGGGACTCAAACCCCAGGAAAAAAAGGGGAAAGTAGACAGGGAAGTGTAGCTGGTTGCCATGGAGACAGCAAGACATGAAAGCAAGAGCTGATGGAACCTTTACAGTTATTTAAATGCTTGTTATAACATTATGCAAAAAAGCGGCGGAGTCAACGTGCTCGGAAGGAAAACAGTTGTTGTGGGATGAGCCAGGTAACAATTCAGGAGTCAGAAATAAGGTTTGGTTAAATGGGGAGCCATTTGGAATAATGAGGTAATAATGCCCTCCTAAATTAATGGGGAAATTCGCGATGAGGAGCAGAGGAAGCAGGGAGAGGTCACTGGGCCGCAGTGTTGGGGTGAAACCATTTCTCACCAAGAGTCCTCCTCCAGCACCTCATCTTCATCCCCTCAGCCCCAGCCATCCCCAGGATCCAGGGAAATGGCTCAGGGATGAGATCTGGTCCCTACCAGAGTCGTACCAAGGTCCTTTGGCTTTGCATCGTTTTCCCATTTCCATCTCCGCTTTTCCTTCCAGCAGCAGCTCTGCTTGGAGCACTGGGATGACTTGGGATGAACTGGGTCGTACAGAAAGGCCAGGCAGGGATTTGGAGCCTCTGAAACTCAAATTTGGCACAGGAACTGGAGATTATCTCCCCTTGGACAAAAAGCAAACCAGGGGAGCAAGTTCAGCGCCCACAAAGCCCCACCTCATCACCCTGTGCCAAAATTTTCCCCCTCAAAAACTTCTCTGTTCCCATGTCTTCCGTAGGGCCTGAAGGATTTATTATCCTGCTTCCTGTGAGGTAAAAAATGAAAAAAAAAAAAAGAGAGAACATCTTTTTGCCCTGCAATTCCCCCAGACCTGGGGCAGGGCTGCCTGCTCCAGCCAGGCCGAGGGGAGTCAAGTGGAGTAAATCCCGTTCCAGCCACACTCAGGCCTTTGGGCACAGCTCCTTCCTGGAGCCGTTTGTCAAGTGCTTTTCATCTGAAACATGATTCGGTGATTCAATTACTTTATAAAGTCAATATTTTAGGTCACAGCTTATGCATCAACAAAGACATCTCATGGGATTAGAGCTGAGCGTGGTGGAGCTCTAAGTAATGTTCCCTGTGCTGCTCCAGCTGGAAAAGTCGATAAGATCAGTTTGTCTCCCCCACATTTCACTCTCAGAGGCTGCAAAAATGATTGTTCACTTCTGTAAATTTAAACCAGCGAGAAGGAGAAAATGTTTCTGGCTTCGTTATTTCCAGAGAGGTAAAACGGGATTGCTCCAGCAGATCCTCTCCGTGTGCTTGGCAAAGGCAGCCAGGAGAGGGATGAGAAACAACTCTTTGTGCTCAAAAACAATGTTAGCAAGGGAGAAATATCAGGATAAGCTGGTCCCAAACACAGCCAGGCTGGAAAATGAGGAAAAGGTCTAGAGGAGTTCTGAAAGGAAAAATAGGAGAGACAGAGGTGTCTGCTGGGTTTTTGGAATAGCAGAGAACTGGAGCTGGAGCTTCCCAGCCTCTGCCCTAGTATCCCACTAAACAGGGCAAATCTAATTATTCAGGGTTTTAATTAAAGGCTTCAGGAGAAAAACAAAAGGTTCCTCTCTCACTTGAGAAGAGGGTTTCTCCTTTCTTATGATGAAGCTTAGCTCAATGCTAGATTAAATATTTCAAACTCTGTTTTTCCCCCTGAAATCATCTAAACACTAAATTTAGAGTCTTTCTTTAACAGGGTATCTATTGATCTTTGCCAAGGCCACAGCACTTCCTAAATCTCTGCTGAAGTAAGAAAAGCATCAAGGAAATAAAAAAAGGATTAAAAGTTTAAACAACTCAGATCTCTTTCCTAGAAAAATTTCCAAGGCCAGAGGTGTTTTCAGCAAAGAGCCCCTGCAGAAGCCTCCAGGCCATGCTGGGCAACAGCAGAACCCACGGGGATCTTGAGATGGTCCAGGAGCAAATTCCTTGGTCCAGATGCAGGAATGGATTGCCAGGATGCAACACCAGGAGTCACCCATGGTGGTGCAGTTACATTAAAAGGGCTGCAAAACAATTTAGAGGAAGTCAGAGGCTCAAGGCTCTGCCAAAAACCCCAGGAAAGAGCTCCACGAGTAAACTGAGCCCCAAGAGCTGCTTCTGACCCAATCCCACAGGACTGAGCCCCAAGCAGCTGCTTCATCCCAGCAAAGGGAATCAGAGTCCTTGGGGTTGGAAAAACCTTCCAGGACCGAGTCCAACCATTCCCCAAGGCCACCCCTGTCCCATGTCCCCAAGTGCCACATCCAGACAGAGTTTAAATCCCTGCAGGGATGGGGACTCTGACACTTTGTGCAGGCTGCCCTAGAGCAGAGGCTGGATGGAGTTCCAGAATAAAG
>NW_005054303.1:15161567-15177112 GCF_000277835.1 Geospiza fortis | reverse complement strand
CCTCAGGGATTCTCCAGCCCCTTCCCAGCTCCTCAGGGATTCTCCAGCCCCTTCCCAGCTCCTCAGGGATTCTCCAGCCCCTTCCCAGCTCCCTCAGCCTCTCCTGGGGTTCCCTGTCTCAATCTGCGCCAAGGGAAATACAGGTTGGATATCAGGAAAAAGTTTTTTACAGAAAGGATGATAAAGTTCTGGAATGTTCTGCCCAGGGAGGTGGTGCAGTCCCCATCCCTGGGTGTGTTTAACAAAGCCTGGATGTGGCACTGGGTGCCAGGGTTGAGTTGAGCTGTTGAGGCTGGGTTGGACTCGATGATCTCAAAGGTCTCTCCCAACCCAGTGATTATTCTGTGAATTCTGTGAATTCCTGCCCCTTCCCAAACCTTACCGATCCAGCATTTCTGGGTTTTGGCCACCATCCGCCCCCCCTGTCCTGCCTTGGAGGCCAGTGAGGAGGAAGAGGAGCGATGAAGGCGCCCTTCAATAGGAACCCATCGAGTGTGATTAATTTGGGCTCATTAGGAAATGAAAAAGAGCCCAGCCATTTAGCAGCTCCTCAGGATAAGGCACCGCGGGCATTTAATGGGATTTAATGGGATTAGAGCAGCTGCGGGAAGGGCTAAACCCCCTCCTGGAGCTGGGAATCGCCGTGGGGTCAGCCGAGTATCCACAGCACCCACCCAAAACTGCCCCAAACAGCCCAAAATCAGCCCCAGCAAGAAGAGCTGGAAACACCGAGCCCCTGCAGGGAGGTTTTGGGGCGGTTTTCAGAGCCCTTTTAGCAGCTCGTTATCACCAAACGCTCAGGGAAGGATGCTCAATTAGCAGAAGTTGGGAAAATTGGGATTGCCCACCCCCGCCCCCGCTCTGACACTCTTTACCCATTGATAAGGGGTGATAAAGCTGCGAGAGCTTCCCAGGCATCCTCTGGCAAATGAGCCATAAAATAGGATAGTTTTAGGATTATCCTGAAACGGGAGAAACCTTCCAATTATGCCCGAAGAAAAATTAGTATCTCCTAATGCTAATTATAGCATCCGTGGCTTGGATTTGTTTGATGAGGAGCTCGCTCCGGGTAAAATAAATACCGGCTTTGAAGAGAGGGGGAGTGGGGAAAAAAAGAAGGAAAATGAGAAATGGAAGATGTGGATGTGGACCAAAAATCCAGGTGTGAGCACAGAGCTGCATCCACCCATCCCAGAGTTCCAGCCGGGATCAATTGATGCCTTGTGCAGGCTGAGCTACAGCAGAGGCTGGATGGAGTTCCAGAATAAAGCAGGGATTCATTCAAAGCATCTCCTCCACGGATCCACCTTGGGCAGCACAAGAGCCCAGCCAGGGCTGCACCCAAGATGAACCAAAATGGCCCCAAAATGCACGGCCGGGCACGGGGTCTGTCCCTGGGATCAGTTCTGCTCCATTTGCACCTTGCAGTTCATTGTCCCATTCCAGCTTTAGCCCCTGCAGTCCCACCCTGCTTGTTTTTCTCTCTCCAGCCCACGGTGTTTGTGCTCTTGGGCTGAGATTTGGATCATTTGTCCTTGGTGCCCAGCTGGAGCAGGAATTGTTTTGTCTCCCTGCTCTGTGCTCAGAGCTCAGAACTGCACATGATCAAAACCATGCCCTGATGTGAAGCCCAGACCCTCACACTGAAGCAGCACAGAATGTGAAAAATAGAAAAGCTGAACCTGAGGCATCACAGCCTGGTCCAGAACCAGCAGCAGGTCCCACCTGCCTCCCAAATTCCATTCATCACATCCCAGCTCCCTGCCCATCCCAAAAGTGGAGCCCTTCCCTCTCTGCCAGTTCCATGGTGTCAGGATTTGTCCCATCCCAGGGTGATTCTCCTGCCCTGTGGTGCCATGGAAAAGATGGGAAGCCTGGTGGGAAACAGGAGAAGGAGCTGCGAATTTAGAGGGGGTAAAAGGTTCTTCCTGCAGCCCTGGGTGAGGGATCCAGAGGAGTCAGAGGGAATAAAGGCATCAGCGATGCCTTAGGTTCAGCTTTTCTATTTTTCACATTCTGTGCTGCTTCAGTGTGAGGGTCTAGGCTTCACATCATGGGATGGTGAGCTCTGAGCACAGAGCAGGGAGACAAAACAATTCCTGCTCCAGCTGGGCACCAAGGACAAATGATCCAAATCTCAGCCCAGGAGCACAAACACCGTGGGCTGGAGAGAGAAAAACAAGCAGGGTGGGACTGCAGGGGCTAAAGCTGGAATGGGACAATGAACTGCAAGGTGCAAATGGAGCAGAACTGATCCCAGGGACAGACCCCGTGCCCGGCCGTGCATTTTGGGGCCATTTTGGTTCATCTTGGGTGCAGCCCTGGCTGGGCTCTTGTGCTGCCCAAGGTGGATCCATGGAGGAGATGCTATGGATAAATCCCTGCTTTATTCTGGAACTCCATCCAGGAGCTGGGCAGCCTTCACAAGGCATCATCAGAATTTAATAGCAGCTTTAATTCTCATTAAAAGAAGGAATATATTTAATAATTAAACTGTTTTTTGTAAAATGCCCAATTCTGGTTTTAGTAACTGTACAGGAGGAGACCCTGCAGCACATCCCAGACCCAGAACAGAGCCAAGCTTGGAATACCTGGATGCACAGAAATTAATTAATCATTAATTCATCCCAGAATGTATTCCTGAGACCATTTTCTCACAGAAAAATCAGGGACAGGTTTGGGAGCCACTCCTGTTATATTTACAAGTATTAACCCCTGGCCCTGAAGGGATCTCTGTGTCCAACAATGAAACAAAATAAATCCCACACCAATGGTTTGGGTTGGACAGGACCTTAAAACCCATCTCATTCCAATGGGCAGGGACACCTCCCATTATCCCAGGTGCTGAGGCACAAGGCAATTGTCCCAAAAACACATTTGGGATATGGGATTAAGAAAACAAAAGGCTCAGCCCCCGAGCTGCAGTAAAAACCCCTTTATTCCTCCAAGAACATTTCCATCCATGCACATTTCCAGGAGAACATCCCATCCCCATCTCCAGTGGTGCCTCTTGGAGCAAATTCCATGAATTTTTTTTTCTCCTGGCTGTGAAAACAACTCCCCAAAAAATAAAATTAATCCCCTTCTGCCAGAGGTTGTGTTTTGCCTGACAGCCCTGCCCACAAACAGAGCTGTCCAAGCCCAAAAGTGCAAATGGAACCAGCAAGGAAGGGCTCCAAAATGGGAAAGGATGAATATTCATTGGAATATTTTGGTTGCATCCCATCTATCTTTGTAACAGACATTTTGCTCCAGCTCTGGCTGGAGCTCTGACGAGTGACAGTGAGAGGAAGCCTAATTAGCATAAAGGGTAATAATTAAGGATGCAAATGCAGTAAATGTCACTCAGTAATTTAACCAGGAGTGGGCAAAGCACCACCAGATCCCTGGCTCAAGGAAAACAAGCCCAGGAAAGGGATTTGAGGAGGAAAAAAGCAGGGAATGAACAGGGATCTTTAAACAAGAATTAAAAAACGCAGTCCTGGAATTCAAGGAGGTTCAGGACATTTTAAAAACAGGGGATGGGTTGGAGTTTATGGGGTTTTGTAGCAAAAGAGGGGAAAGAGGGAAAGCAGGTGGAAATGATCTCTTGGGAAGGCGTTTTGTGCAATACAAAAAAGGGACATCCACGGTATATCCATAGGTAAATCCATAGGGACAGCCGGAAATTCCCCACACCACCAGCCCCAAACACATCCCTGAACCCACTGGGATCTCCCCAAGGGGCAGAACAGGGGGCTCAGTTCTGCTAAAAACAGCTCTGAGTTTTTCAGGATGTTGGAATGGAAAAATAGTTTGGGTTGGGAGGGACTTTCAAGGGGTTTATTCCAACCCTACAGCCAGGGATAGGGACAGATAGGGACAAGACATCAAATTAGGATCACAGAAAACCAGGTTGTTGCTTGATCCCAAGGATCAGTGACCGTCCCCAGATTATTTGCTGGAGAAAAAAATCCCAAGCCTAAAACAAGCCAACAGGTGCAGAATCTGCCAGACCTGGGGAAGCACTTGGAAAATGTTCCAGTTTCCAGCCAAAATGTTCCAGTTTCTCTTAAACACATGCAAAGCCTGGGACTAAAGAGCAGCACCTTTAAAATCCACCCAGCCCTAAAGCCCTGTCCTATAAAAGCACTTCCCACACCATAAATGTGCTCCTGTAGGGTCTTTGGAAGCCTTTTTTTCCCTATTTATCACACAAAATGTGGCTTTTTGAGAGCACAGATCACTGATTTTTAATGTGGATTGGGTTTTACGGCTCAGCTCCCAGGTTAGCACTCAGGGGTGAGGATTTCAGTGGGACCATATTTCTGAGCACCATTAGCTCACAGGAGTTCATCATCATCCCATAATATGGAATTAGCAGCATCCAGCTTTTTCCAAGGGCTGCTAAAAATACGGATCAAGCAAAGATCTGTGGCTGTGCCCCAGAGCAAAACCCCAAACAGCTTCAGTGGGGTGACATTGTTTGGGAGGGAGCTGAGAAAGAGGGAGAAAAGTTGGTGGAACAGAGGTGGAAAATGGATTTTTGGGGGTTTTTTCCAGAATTGCCAGTGAGGAGTAAAAAATCTGCTTGGAAAATCATGGAATTCCACACCGGGATGGGTTGGAAGAGACATTAAACCTCAGCCAGTTCCACCTCCCACTGCCCCAGGCTGCTCCAAGCCCTGTCCAACCTGGCTTTGGACACTTCCAGGGATCCAGGGGCAGCCACAGCTTCTCTGGGAATTCTATTCCAGGGTCTGCCACCCTCACAGGGAGGAATTCTTTCCCAATATCCCATCTAAACCCCTTCTCTGTCAGTTTGAATCCATTCCTCCTTGTCCTGTCCCTCCATCCCTGCAAATCCTCTCTCCCTGTCTTCCCTGGAGCTCCTTCAGGCCATTCCAAAGCTTCTCTCCAGGTGAACATTCCCAAATTTCCCAGCCTTTCCTCCCAGCAGAGCTGCTCCATCCCTCAGATCCTGCTGCTCCAGCAGCTCCACGTCCTCCCTGTGCTGGAAGCAGGAAAAGCCAAGGAAAAACCTTGAATTTCCACAGGAAACCTTTCCATGGGGAGCTCCAGCCCCTCACTCATCCCTGGAAAATCCAAACCACACGGATCCAGCAGCAGGGAGGGCTCAGCATCTCCCAGAAAAGTTTCTTCAACTCCTTAAAATCCTCTGCTGCTTTTCTTGGGATCTGTTCTGGAACTTTATCCATCTGGGAGAAAACCCCCTCCAGTCCAGATTATTCCTTAAATGCCATTCCAAGAGGGAATCTTGGGGAATGAAAGGTTCCAGAGGCCGGGAATCACATCCCACTGGGCTGGAGATCCCTGGAAGTGTGAACAAAGAGCTCCATCTACCGATCCCTGATATCCTTAAACTACAACCAAATCCTTCCCTAAAATCTCATGATCTCTGAGAATAATGTTTATTTAAGTAATAAATCATTCTTAACTTAAAAACAATCCCATCCCTTGGTCGCTAACAAGGACAACAACACCAAGGAACCCTTGAGCAGGAGCATTCCCCATTTCCTGCTGCCACTTCCATGGTCCCTGCCTCCCAAACCCCCAACCAGAGGGTTCAGCATCCAGAGGTGCCAAACCCAGCTGGGTTTTATATTCTATTTGTGGGGTGCCCATGGCAGGAAGGAAGGAATGATGAATCTGACTCCATGTTCTCAGAAGGCTGAATAATAAAATAATTTATTATTTTATGATCTATATTATATTAAAGAGTACTGTACTAACTCTCGGGACTTCTGCTGCTCAGAGTGACTCTGAGATGTGTACAAGTCTCTTTTCCCCAGACCAACAATCGAAGAAGGACTCAGAACTCTTCTATTTTTGTTCTCAAGGTTTTTTATTGTTTCTTATCTACAAATTTTTTTCTCCGACCCGCCGAGGTCTGTCTGGCAGGTCGGGTTGAGGCACAGTGCCCGCCTCAGAGGTGGTGTTGTCTTTTTATACGAAAAACTACACGTACATTATTTACAATTACTTCCCAATACCTATCACCTGCGTTAGACAGTGAGCTTCTACCTTAAACCAATCCAAAAGTGCCACCATCACAGCAGAAAAATGGAGGATAGGAAGAAGAAGGAAAAAGGACACGGCACGCCCAAATTCCTCCATCTTGGGATCCCGAGCCTCCATTCTAAAAACCCCAAAAATCTATTTTTCACCCTGTGACAAACTAACTGTTATTCTGCTTAAACTCTCAACTTGTAATTCTTCATATAAAGGTTGGTAATTGTTTTTTTTTTCCAAGGGCTAAAATCAAAAGCACAGGGGTCCTGGGCTCTGTGCCAAGGTCTCTGAGCCCTCCAGGGCAGCCAGAGGAATTTCCTGGGTTCTGATAACTAACTGTACTAAAGAATAGTTAGTATAGTTAGTTATAGTTAGAAAGGATACTTACACAATGCTAAAAAGATAATAATGAAAACTCGTGACTCTCTCCAGAGCCCTGACACAGCTTGGCCCTGATTGGCCAAAGAGTGAAAACAACTCCCAGCAGAATCCAATGGAACAATCACCTGTGGGTAAACAATCTCCAAACACATTCCACATGTGAGCACAACACAGGAGAAGCAAATGAGATAATTATTGTTTTCCTTTTTCTCCGAGGCTCCTCAGCTTCCCAGGAGAAGAATCCTGGGCAAAGGGATTTTTCCAGAAAATGTGACAGTGACATTTTTCACCCCGGGCACGGCCCCTCACGATCCCGTGGGATGGGGGAGAAAATCGGGAAGGGGAAAAGTGGGAGGTGAAGATGCTTTAATAGGGAAAGGGAAAGCCAAATAATGCTGGAACCCTGAGAATTGCAGAGAATTTCAGACTTTTTGTGCTGACAGACTCTGATCCCCAGGAGAAGACTTTATTGACCTGAGGCCTGGAGAAGCTTCCAAAATGGAATGACAGAACTGGGATTGTGGGTGTGGGGTTTGGATAGAAGTGTGTGATATCACAGGGTGGAAAACTCAGAGTTTAAGGTTTTAGAATGTAGTAATAGATAGAAAGCAAGATGGAGTTTTTAGGGTGAGGCTGCTCCTTCTTCTTCACCTTCTTCTCCATGGGTTTGGGTGGTTTTGTGTAATTGGATAAAAAAGTCCCCATTGCAGCCATGGGTGGTTGGTTATTGGGTTAAAAATAAAAATAATTGAGGTGTCATTTCTTAATTGGACAGTTTATCCTTTAAAAGCCTTGTAGAGATAAATACAGCTCCATTTTTTTAGTTTATTAAAATGAAGTGCTGTAGAACTCTGGGTTTGTGAGGCTGTAACATAGATAAAAACTAATAAACATCAAAGTCCAAACACAAAATACCATCTTGCACATTCAGCCCCAACCCTGACAAAAAGAAGATAAAAACTCAACACAGTGGTGCCCAGATGTGAGGACACCATGTCATCCTCCCTTTTATCCCCCCTTTCCTACAAATTGAGATCCCCACACCAGCTCTGGGGAGAAAATTGACTTTATCCCAGCCCCAGCCACACTTTCTCCACCCTTCACTCCACATTATTTATGCCAAGCCCTATCCAAGACATCCTGATTTATTCTCACCACCCTTCCCATCCCTGGATGTAGCATCCCCTCACTCTGTGGATCCTTCCAATAAAATGTTTTAAATTCTGGGAACAGAACAAGCATTTTGTGAGTAAATTCATGTCTGGGGAGAAAAGAGCATTTAAATATTGGATTTTAAAAGAGAGAAATAAAGGAAGAAATTCTTTTTCTGCTGTGGTGGGTGAATTAAATCCATTGAAACGCTGCCAAAGCATGAAAACCAGCCCTGAACAATCCCAACAATTCCCCACCTGTCTGCTGAGCTGGAACTTTTCAAGGCAGAGCTATTTCCCAGCAAATTGTTGGATATTCCTGCTCCAGCAGCAGCAAGAGGGAGTTTGGATGAAATGGCTGCAATCCAAGGAAACGCTGAAATAAGGAGAGAAAAGCAGCTGGTCCTGCAAGAAGGGAAATCAGGATTTAAACCCTTCCCGTGGCAGAACTGTGGGCTGGGTTCATCCAGATGTTCCTGCTGCTCTCTGGAGCAGCTGGAGAGGGATGGATAAACCTCACAAGCAGGAGAAGCTGGGATTTTACACTCAGGAGAGCAGGAAATGGGGCTTGGATCTACATGGGACAGTGGGAGGTTGTTGGGAAGGGTGAAAGTTTGACAAGAAGGTCTCACAGATATTTGTGTGCTTGGCAGGAAGATTTTTGAATGTAGAATCTGAAGAAGGAATAGAAATGGAAGCAAGTTTTGATCTGGAAGAAAATAATTGCTGAGCCAGCCTTACTGGATAGCCAAGGAGGCAAAGGGTGTGTTAGTTAGCCAGCTGTGTCAGGGCTCTGGAGAGAGTCACAGGTTTTTCATTATTATCTTTTTAGCCTTCTGTAAGTATCCTTTCTGTGTTCATTAGTACAGTTTAGTATAGCATTCTTTAATATAATATAGATCATAAAATAATAAATTAACCTTCTGAGAACATGGAGTCAGATTCATCATTTCCCTCCTGCCATGGGGGCCCCTGGAAATGCCACAGCACAGGAATGTCCCTTAAAGGTCCCTGTCCTCTGCTCAGCCAAGTGTCCCCTCCTGGCAGGAGCTGTGCAGAGCCACAAGGGCCCCCTGAGCCTCCTTTGCTCCAGGCTGAGCCCCTTCCCAGTCCCTCAGGGATTCTCCAGCCCCTTCCCAGCTCCCTCAGCCTCTCCTCACATTTTCCATACATAAAATATGGATTCCATAAGGAAAGAGGTGGAGATTTGCATTAAAACCTCCTGGAATTCCCGCACCATCCCAAATCCAGGCCATGGGAGGTGGAGTTCGGCCTTGCTGCTCTGTGAGTGCCCCTCCCAGGAGCGCCCAGAGATCCCTCTTGCCCTGAAAACCAAGGTGGGGTCACTCACAGCTTGGACTCCATGATCTTGGAGCCATTTCCAACAAAATCTGCTCTGTGACCTCACCCAGGTGGGGGAAACCCCATCAGCACCCCCTGCTCGGCCTTTTCAGGGAGCTTTCCCTCAGAATGACAATTCCGGAATGAGGAATGAGGAATGAAGAATGAGGAATGAGGAATGAGGAATGAGGAATGAGGAATGAGGTGAGGCAGCAGGGCTTTTGCAGCTAAATCCAGGCTGAAAAGCCAGACTTGTGCCCCACACCATCATTTTTTCATGGTTTTTCACAGAAAGAGGGATAAAGTTCTGGAATGGCTGCCCAGGGAGGTGGTGGAGTCCCCATCCCTGGGCGTCACCAACAAAGCCTGGATGTGGCACTGGGTGCCAGGGGTGAGCTGAGCTGTTGGGGCTGGGTTGGACTCCATGATCTCAAAGGTCTCTCCCAGCTTGGTCACTCTGTAAATTCAGTGAATTTTCCAAAGCTGCATTTCCCAGTCCAAGCCCAGCTGACCTTTGGCAGGGCAGGATTGCAGAAATGTCACTGCTGCTCCTCGTGCTGGGTTCCCATCCATCAGGGGCCAGGGAAGCACAGCCCCTCCAAGTGATCCCAGTTATTGATTCCTCATCACCCCCCTTGTTGCAGCCTCTGCTCAAGCCCAGCCCCTCCCTCCAGCCTGTCCTGTCCCTGGCCCTGCTTTAGGCCTGGAATTAATTAGGCAGGACCCAGCCCAGTGGCTCACAGAGCGGCTTAGAGCAGCTTTAATTTTGATTAATATCTCCTGCTGCCTTTAAAACCATCTAGGCACGACTCCCTGCCCAGCCAGGCTTGTTAAAATCATAAATCAATCCATTCCCTTCCCTCCAGACGCTCCAAGACCTTTCCAGTTGCAGCCATCCAGCTCCTGCTGCCACGGACTTTTACTTACTGGGTTTGCTCTGCCTCTGCAGAGAGGAAAATCCACTCATCAAAGCCCAAAAAAAAAATCCTGGAATTTGGATTTATTTTAAAGGAATTTAAGTTACCTGGTGAGGGCAGGACACTTTGGACAGTTCTATCCAGGCTGGGAGCAAAGAAAAGTCACCCCAGGATTCATTTCCTGAGATTTTCCCCATCCTTGGAATGTGCCTGGGAGGAAAAACACACACCTGGATGCGTGCTCACCTATTTATCTGATAAAAGTTCCCTCAGCTTTAATCACCAGCCAGTTCAGGTCCTCAAAATCCCATTTCAGAGCCCCAAACAAGCCCCTTTTATCCCTTCTTGATGCTCAGAGCTCTTCCCATCCCAACCCCAGCCCTGGAGGAGAAATCAGCCAGGAAATTATGGGTGGGGATGGGGAAAGCACCCAGGAAATTATGGGTTCTTTTAATTTTTTTTTGGTCTTTTATTCCCTTTTTTGGCACTCAAGGAACAGATTTGGGGTTTGGACCCCCAGGTTTGGGGAAAGGGAACCCCCAGTTTGGCTGCACTGCAGGTGCTCTGTGGGGCTTTGGGACCTGCAGTCCCCCCAAAAGGAGAGGGGGATCCTTTTAGGGCAGAAATCTCCAAGTTGGGAGAGTCCCTTCGTCTCCCTGAAATCTGTTTGCAAACCTGGCACTGGCAGGGATGAGCTAAACCTGCTGCTCTGTATTCGCAGATTCAAAGTTTGCTTGTCAGTTCTTCACTCCTCACCCCAAAAACTGAGTTTTCAGCCACACTTCGATCAGTTCTCAGCCAGAAAAGGGAAATTTTTGGTGTGTTTGGTGAGGATATTCACACTCTGAGCAGGCCCTTTGGGGAGGGAGGCATCACTCCCTCCTTTTCACCACCTTTCCCACTATTTTTGTCCCAGTATTTTTGGGACAACCCCTCTGCCAACAAAAAAAAATCCCTCAAAAATGATCCCTTAAAAATGGGGTTTTTTTCCCCTCAGTTGCAAAGAGATTAATTGGAAATTTATAAATGTTCAGTTCCAAAGGCACATCAGGGCTGGTGTGGGGGCAGCAGGGAGCGTGGCCAAGCTCTGGGGCAGAATGGAATCAGGGAATTCCAGACTGGCTGGGGCTGGAAGGGATTTTAAATCCCTTTAAATCCCTTTAAATCCCTTTAAATCCCATTTTATCCCGGCCCTGCCATGGCAGGGACACTTCTCCTATCCCAAGCTGCTCCAAACTGGCCTTGGACACTTTTAGGGGAACTCTGTGCCAGCCCCTCCCCATTCCAACCGCTCAGATCCAACCCAAACCACCCCAAAAACCCCGGAATCTCCCACATCCACCCAAAATCCATCACTCAGGACAGAATTCCAGAGGGATTTCTGCTCTCCCAGGCCACTGAGAATTTCTTTCTTGGGGTTTGGGTGGTGCTTACCACCCTCAAAGCTGTGATCAATGATGCCTGCACACACTCACTAAAATATTCTTTGTGCTTTCAGAGCTCCAAAAAATCAGTTAAAAAAAAACAAACAAAACAAAACCAAAAAAAAAAAAACACAACACAAAACCAAACAAATAATAAAAACAAATATTTTTTAAAAAAATAGTCCTGAGCAAAGCTAAGCCCCAGGCAGGGCTGGCTCCAGGGTCTTGCCTGCTTTTCCCAGTTTTTCATGCCAGTTAAGGAGAAGCAAAAAGTAATTAATCCATGAGATTAATTGTGGTGTGGGAGGATCCCAGGTGCTTGGTTAGGGGGGGATTTCTGCAGCAAAGGTGAGATCCCAGCTGAAATCCTCCCATTTAATGGAATCCCAGCTCTGCAGAGCCAGCACAGGAGGAGGAGGATGATGGAGAGGAGCAAGGAGATGCTGCTGGATGAACAAAATCCCCTCTGCAAAGCAGGAAGCTTTAAGCAGAGGCAGGATTCCAGCTTTTTATGGGATGAAATCCAAGAAATCCAGGCTTTGGCATGGATTTCCCCTCACCTACAAACCCCTCATGCTGGGGGAAGCATCCCAGCCGTGGGTCTGGAGCTGGATTCCTTCACCAGCACAAGCAGGAGCTGCCAGCAGAGCAACAAGGGCCCCTCATTCCCAAAAATATCAACTTTGAGAGGCTGAGAAGCCTCTTCCAATCTCATGCCGAAAGAAAATGAGATATCCCAAATTCCCAGTTTATAATCTGATTTATTCCTTAGCACAGTCCTTTGCTAAACTTCCCTGATCCCAATGCTGGAGAAATGCAGAGGGAGCAGCTCAGCAGGGCTGTGGGATGAAGCTGGAGCTGCTCTGAGGGAGAGGAGGGGCAGCTTCAGCCTCTGCAGAGATGCCAGATCCCAGCAGGAGGGGACAGCCAGGAGGATTGGGGCTCTGCTCCCAGGGAACAGGGACAGGAGCAGAGGGAACGGCCCCAGGCTGGCCCAGGGGAGGCTCAGGGTGGATTTTGGGAACATTTATCCATGGAAAGGTTTGTCCAGCCCTGGCACAGCTGCCCAGGGCAGGGGGGAAGCTAAAATGGGGTCCAACCATCCCCAGCAGTGCCAAGGCCACCCCTGCTCCGTGTCCCCAAGTGCCACATCCACAGGGACTTAAATCCCTCCAGGAGTGGGGACTCCAGCACTGCCTGCTCATCCCAGAATGGGATGGGCTGGAAGGGATCCTAAATCCCATTTAATTCCACCTTCTACTGTCCCAGGCTGCTCCAGCCTGGCCTTGGGCACTGCCAGGGATCCAGGGGCAGCCACAGCTGCTCTGGCAATTCCAGCCCAGCCTCTCCCCACCCTCCCAGCCAGGAATTCCTTCCCAATATCCCACCTAAACCAACTCTCTCTGAGATTAGAGGTATAAATAGACAGAGGCTCCTCGAGCTGGAATGATAATTCCAACATTATCCATTGCTGATGCCTGGAAAACCACGGAAATCCTGCAGAAGGGGAAGCCACCAGTTTGATTTTTAAGTTTGTTTAAAGCAGTTTTACCACTAAACAAGTAAACATTTATAACTGAATAAATACTTTTTCACTTTAGTCAAGGAGCATTCAGTGGCTGTTGGCATAAATATTCAGTTATGGAAATGTTTGGATGGAAATAGATTTTTCCATGCCATAAATAAACATTGTCTGCGAGGAACACACTCCCAACAAGAGGCGTGAATTCGAGCCACTGGTGCCTCCTGCCAGCCCTTGGGAATGTTTTATTTAGAAGCACTTCAGCCTGATCCCATCTGCCTGGATTTTCCTGCCTGTTTATCCCACCAAAAACTTGGAGCAGAATCATGGAATCGTCGAGTTGGAAAAAAAATCTTTGGGATCATCCAGTCCCAGCGGTGCCTGATCCCCACCTTGTCCCCAGCCCAGAGCTCTGAGTGCCACCTCCAGGAATTCCTTGGGCACCTCCAGGGATGGGGGTTCCAAACCTCCCTGGGCAGTCAATTCCAAGGCCTGAGCAACTTTTCCATAGGGAAATTTTTCCTGGAAAATCCTCCTGGTGCCACAGCCTGTGCTCGGGGGCTCAGTCCAATACTGGGATGGGGAAAGTTTAGCAGAGAACTGTGCTGAAGGAATAAATCAAATGATAAACTGGGAATTTGGGATATGTGAGCATCACTGCAGCTCCAGCCTGGTGCTGGGAATCAGCAGGGAGAAATCCATGGGAGTCACCCCAAATCCATGGGAGTTCCTGAAATCCATGGGAGTCACCCCAAATCCATGGGAGTTACCCCAAATCCATGGGAGTCACCCCAAATCCATGGGATTTTCCCAAGTCTCTGGTGCTGGATGCAGGAGATGCTTCCCTCGAGCTCAGCACAGCTTTTGGCTCCACAAAGTGACACCCAAATGTCCCCAGGTGAGTTTGACTCTCCTAAAATGAATTTGTGGATAAAATGCCTCGGGTCAGGAATGTTTGTGGTCCCAGTGAGGATGAGGAGAGCTCAGCAGGGGCTGGTGAAGAAGCAGGAGGAAATCAGGGATAACCTGAGCAGGGATAGAGAGCACCTGTCTCCTTTGGGTGGGATTTTAAACTTTTTGCCCAAAATGACAAAATGTGCAGGAGCAGAGCGTGAGGGAAGGGAAGGGAAGGGAAGGGAAGGGAAGGGAAGGGAAGGGAAGGGAAGGGAAAAGGAAAGGGGAAGAGGAAAGGGGAAGAGGAAGGAAAGGGGAAAATGAAGGAATGGGGAAAATGAAGGAATGGGGAAAAGGGAAGGAATAGGGGGAAAAGGAAGGAATAGGGGGAAAAGGAAGGAACTGGAACTTTGCTTACAGTATCACACAAACTCAAGCAGAGCTCAGCTCTGCCCCAGTCCTGCTGTCCAGCAGCAAAAATACAAAATATTGGGATTTTTCAAACGAAAGCAAGGACAGAGAATCCACGGGACAAATTCCTGCACGCTGGGATTCAGGGACAGAGCAAGGAGAAGGAATTGCCGGCTGACGGTGCCATCTAGCTGCGGCTCCTGGAGCGGGAATGCTGCACTGCCCCGGCACCAGGAGCCATTCCCTGGCTCCTGTCCCTCCATCCCTTGTCCCCAGTCCCTCTCCAGCTCTCCTGGAGCCCTTCAGGCCCTGCCAGGGGCTCTGAGCTCTCCCTGGAGCTTCTCCTCTCCAGGGGAACGTTCCCAGCTCTCCCAGCCTGGCTCCAGCCCTTGCTCTCCTGTTTCCTCCAGGACAGGACTCAGTGCTGAGGTCCAACCTGGTGCTGTGCCCAGCTCTGGCCCCTCAGCTTGGGAAGGACCTTGGGACACTGAGCACATCCAGAGGGGACAACGAGGTTGGAGAGGGGCTGGGAACACAAACCCTGTGAGGAACCCCTGAGGGAGCTGGGGGTGCTCAGCCTGGAGAAGACGAGACTCAGGGCTGGTTGGATATCAGGAAAAAGTTTTTTATGGAAAAGGTGATAAAGTTTTGGAATGTTCTGCCCGGGGAGGTGGTGGAGTCCCCATCCCTGGGTGTGTTTAACAAAGCCTGGATGTGGCACTGGGTGCCAGGGGTGAGCTGAGCTGTTGGGGCCGGGCTGGACTCCATGATGCTGAAGGTCTCTTCCAACCCAGTGATTCTGTGAATTTGGTACTTGAGAAGCATTTTTATCACCCTTGACGGCCCAGGCTACATTGAATTCCCTCAGGGCTTTATCCTTCCCAATCTCTGTGTGCTTGGATAAACTCCCTGTATCCTCTCAGGCTGCCTGGCCCTGCTCCCACCCTCTGGATGTTTCCTTCCTTTCCGTGGTTGGGTTTGTCCCTTTCCCTCAGTGTGGCTCTGGAGTGCTGGACAGCCCTAAAATCAGCGTCACCCCAAGCATCACCTGCAGCCTCCAAACCAGCCCAGGTGGAGCTGGATCCCTGCAAGAACTCAGGAATGTCAGACTGGGAGGATCAGGCTGAAAGTTCATCCCAGTCTCACAACTGGGGAATTCCTGATCCAGGAGATTGCGATCCACCTGGGAGAAGGGGAAGAGCCCCCAAGATCTCCCCCAGGCTGGTCCCACAAAGCCAGGAGGATTCCTAGCAGGAGTGGGACTGCTTTCCTGCAGAGCACCCTCAGCTTCTCCAGCCTTGGGATGAGCTCAGAGGCCAAAGGTTTCCCCAAAACCTTTAAAATTCCTCCCAGAGCCTGTGACAAGCACAAATTTTATCTGGTGCATAATCCAATGCAATTCAGTGGGGTTTCAGCAGAGCAAATACCCAATAAACTCAATTCCAGCACTTGGAAACTCCTCTCTCCCAAAGCATCACTATCTTTTCCTTGG
>NW_005054303.1:15159407-15161505 GCF_000277835.1 Geospiza fortis | reverse complement strand
CCTTGAGGTGGATTTTGATTTCACCTGTTCAGCAGCTCTGTATAAATCACTTTGCATCCCAATCAGTTCCAGCTTCACATCCATGAACCTCCAGGGACTGGAGCCACCAGGAACAAAACGCAATTTCCACACTGAGCTCGGGAAATTCAAGGTTTTGGCACCTCATCTTCGTTGTATATTGGGCAATAAATACCTGGTAGAGGCAGCAATGAGGTAAAAAGGAATTACAGCTTGTCCTGCACCACCTTCTCCCGAGGCTTAAAAGATGGGAACAACACAACAGGGAAAAGGCAATTGTCATTTTGTAATTTCACAAAATTAGGTGCCAAGAGAGGTATTTGGATGGTTACAAGGTAATTTAAAAAAACATATTTTAGCTTTGGTTTCAGTAGGGATTTGCCTTGCAATTACCATACCCAACTATTTATTTTTGTTTTCCATAATGAGAAAAAAAAAGTTCTGGCAGAGATTTGGGGCCCAGATCCTCGGGGCAGCACAGGGAAAATTATCCCAAATCCATTACAATTCCCTGCCTGGCTTGAACAGGTCTTAGAATCCAAAAAATCCCAATCCTGCTGCCACTTCCAAGGCTCTCAGTGGTGCCCAGCATGGAGCATCCTCCTGTGTCCATCATGTTGGGAAAAGCACGGATTTCCCACTGGGAAGTGCCTCAGCACCTCTGAGAGGCAGCAGGAGGAAAGATGGACCCAGCAGTGGGAGCTGCACAGACCCTCCCATCACCTTCTGCATCCTCACTGATTTTGTGTTCCCCTGAAATTTTACACCTCAGTTAAAACCCCCCTAGAAATTCAGTATTTTGGTTAAAAAGACAATGAGGTTTTGTGTTTTTTCAGAACCACACTGAAGCCAAACAAACACATCCCACAGGATTACCCTCCCTGCGTACATCAACAAAAACTGGAGAGAGAGGAAAGCCCAAAACCACCACCAGGGCAACTGAATATTTTTATTTTTTAGTGTAGAACCTTCACACTGAAGCATTTTCTGATAACCATTTCTCACGCAAAATGAGAGGCCCAACCACCTCCTGGTGAGGAAAGCCAACCCTTGCCCAGGGCTCCCAATGATGCCACATCCTCATCCCTGTGGCACACATGGAAGGAGCTGCTTCCTCACCATCCAGTGCGCCGTGTCCCTGCCCAGGGCACAGGACTGGAATGGGCTTTAAAGTCCCTTCCAGCCCAAACCATCCCAAATTCAGTGATAACCCCACAGCCCTTCAGCTTTTGCTATGGGCACACCTGGGTTTGCTCCCACTCCCTCATCACACCAATGTCACAGCCAGGGGGACAAAACAGGCTCCTGGGCATTCCCAAAGATCTGCAAAGCACTCAGCTGGGAGGGAGCAGCATTTGGGACCCCAGGGGTGAGCAGAGCATTTCCCTGCTCAGTCCCCTCACAGCAAGGGCAGTGAAAAGCAGAAGAGCACCCAGACACTCAGAATCCCAAAGAACTTGGAACTCCAGACTTCTGGCACACTTAAGTGTGTCTTAACCGCACTCCCTCCAGAGCAGCCGTGGCTGCCCCAGATCCCTGCAAGTGCCCCAGGCCAGGCTGGTCAGGGCTTGGGGCAGCCCGGGGTAGTGGAAGTTTGGGAAGCCGAGCAGAGCAGGGCAGCCCCTACACGCCAAGAGCAGCCCTGTACAAAGAACCCCCAGAGCCGCCAAAACCAGCACAGAAGGGAAACACGCACGGATCAGCTGGGTTAGGAGACCATTTATTAGGTAAGACTGAGCCGAGACGCTGCAGATGTGTCAGGGAGGCCCTGGGACGCTCCGAGAGCTCCTGGCTGTCGCCTCATCCTCCCGGCGCTCAGTCCAGCTGCAAGAGAGCGAGAGACACGAGGGGAGTCAGCGGGATCGGGCACCCCCGAGGCCCTTCCCGCACCCGCGGGGCTCACCTTGATGAAGCCGATGTCCTTGGCGTACTGGCGGAAGCACTGCCGGCACATGTTCAGCCCGTACTTGCGGATGAGGCCGTGGCGGTTGGAGCACACGCGGCTGGGAGGGGAACAGAGAGAGGCGCGTGAGGGCGGGGAATGGCGCCGGGGAGGAGGGGGGGAAAGTGAGGGGAAAGG
>NW_005054303.1:15157328-15159244 GCF_000277835.1 Geospiza fortis | reverse complement strand
GGCCCGCAGTGGGGGGTGCAGCTCCGCCCATCCCGGGACGTCAGCGCAGCCGAAGCTCGTATTGCTGTCGGAGCAGCTTCAGCGCGTCGGACGTAGTGGCGCGCGTCTGTAATCCTAGCCGTGGGGGAGACTGAGCCCAACGGATCGCTTGAGCCCGGGGTTCTGGGCTGACGTGTGCTATGTGGGACCCTGGAGTGGGGCGCCCAACCTTCAACTTAAAACCGGTATCGATACGGTGACCGTGGGAAAGGTCGCTTTGACGAGGCACGAGACCCGGTGGAGGTGTCAGAGATGGAGCAGGGAAGCTCCCGTGGCGGTCAGTGGATGGACCGCGTCTGTGAATAGCCACGCCAGACAGACACGGGCAAGATAGGGAGACGGGGGCTCACCTTTTGCCACACACTACTAATAAATAACACACCCTAAATACCCAACAAAAACTCCAAAAACCCCTTTTCACCCCAAAACACACACACGCAACACACTGCCTCCTACTGAACAAAAACCCCAACAACCCCGCACCGCTCAACTACACAATTCACTGCGCCGAGCAAATCTCAAACACCGATCCTGCCCTCTAATAATACATCTGCACAAACAATCAGCAAACGCCTCCCCGAGTTTGGTTGGTTTTTCTCCCAATGCCGCTTCTTGTGCTTAAAAAAGCCGCCTCATGGCGCCGACACCAAGCCTCACCTAAGCCTTCCTGTCGCTTACCAAGCCTCAGCTGCTGCTATCACACCCACCTGCCCTCAACGCCTGTCGCATCAGCTTCCCATGTCCCCTCAGCTCCTGTGTGTCCCCTCACACCCACCATCCCTTCATCTCCCCTATGTCCCCTCCATGTCCTTACACAGAATTCTCTGGCCCTTCCTCTGCTCCCTCTTGCTCTTCGTACCACTCTCCCCTTTAACCCCTCTTTCCAAAGCCAACACATCACCACATGTTTTATGCTTTACTTGATGTTTATGGAAAACTTTATATTTTATGTTGTGCTTGGCCATAACTGCGTATTAGGTAGGCAGGAACTGGGGATTGGTTGGGTGGATTTATGTAAACCTTAGGAATAAATTTTGCTTTTTATTCCCTGGCGCGCATATTTGTGGACAATTTCCACCTTGCACCCTGCAGAGAATAAACAATGTCACCTTTCTAAACCTGACTCGTTCGTGTTTAAGAGTCCCTAAGATTCGGCAACACCTTCAGCTCCTCAGTGTCCTCCCTCAACTCCCCACGTCCCCTGACCCCCCATGTCCCTTCTTCACACCCTCCATGTCCCCATCCTCCATATCCCCTCAAACCCCCGTGTCCTCTCAGCTCCATGTCCATTCACAACCCCATGTTCTTCACACCTCCATGCACTCTCACATCTTCAGCATCCCCTCGTATCCTCAATGTCCCCTCACACTCTATGTCCTCTCACACGCCCATGTCCTCTCACACCCGCGTCCTCTCAGCTCCTACACGTCCCCTCACACTCCATGTCTCCTCACACTCTGTCCCCTCACACCCCGCGTCCTCTCACACCCAGTGTCCCCTCACTCCCCGTGTCCCCTCACTCCCCGTGTCCCCTCACACTCCATATCCTCGCACACTCCGCGTCCTCTCACAGTTCATGGCCCCTCACTCCCCGTGTCCCCTCACTCCCCGTGTCCCCTCACACTCCATATCCTCGCACACTCCGCGTCCTCTCACAGTTCATGGCCCCTCACTCCCCGTGTCCCCTCACTCCCCGTGTCCCCTCACACTCCATATCCTCGCACACTCCGCGTCCTCTCACAGTTCATGGCCCCTCACTCCCCGTGTCCCCTCACTCCCCGTGTCCCCTCACACTCCATATCCTCGCACACTCCGCGTCCTCTCACAGTTCATGGCCCCTCACTCCCCGTGTCCCCTCACTCTCTCCGACGCCCCAC
>NW_005054303.1:15153324-15156929 GCF_000277835.1 Geospiza fortis | reverse complement strand
GTGACGGGAACAGCTCTGCTGGGGTGAATCACACAATTCCAGGGTGCTTTGGGTTGGAAGGGATCTTTAAATCCCGTCCAGTGCCGCCCCTGCCATGGCAGGAGCACCTCCACTGTCCCAGGGTGCCCCAGTGTCCAGCCTGGCCTTGGGCACTGCCAGGGATCCAGGGGCAGCCCCAGCTGCTCTGGCAATTCCAGCCCAGCCAGGAATTCCCAATTCCCGATCTCCCACCCATCCCTGTCCTCTGGCAGTGGAAGCCATTCCCTCTTTTCTGGGCTCTGTTCTAACTCTGCTCCTTCAGTTCATTCTCATGCTTTGCCTCACAGCTTCTTTAGAAAAAGCTTTTTTCAGATTTCTTATGCAATGTTGGTGTTTGGCCTTAAATCCCGCATTCCCTCAGCTCAATTCCCATGAAATTGTTGTTCCCTACAGTCTTTCTCATGGAAAAAAAATTGAGAATCCTCTTGTTTCCATGGACAAAACCATCAGTGCTCACCGTGGCTTTCAAAGCACACACAGAGCAGGCACAGGCACCATCTCCCCTTATTTCAAATACCTCTGTATTTACTCACCGTTCCCAGAGGATTTGTAAAATGTTTTTAACAGCTCTAAATTCATCAAAAAAATCATATTATCACTAAATTCTCGTGTCCTTTTCTCCTGTGCCTATTGCAGGAATCTTTTGTAGTCCTATAGGAGAGAAAAATGGGACAGGCTTTCTACAACCTCTGCGTTCTTACCTAAAGCTTTAGAGTCAGGCTGTGTAAATAAAAGCAAATAATGTTGATTGGTGGTTTAGAAAATCCTTTTTCTTTTCTGTTGCCTGACTCTGAGGAAAGCAGCCTTAATTTTATGAACCTCTTAAAGGGTTAAATAGGAAGGGAAGACACCAAACCCAGTTATTTTTTTCCTATTAGAAGCCAATGTGCTCTGTAGTTTGGAAAAATTAAGGCTTTTGTATTAGATTCAGAATAACTTCTGCTTCCTTTACTCTGAATTTTTCTGTTGAAGACTGAAAATCAAAAAGTTTATCTGAAAACATTACAGGTTCCTTTTAAGCTCTCCACCTCCAGACCCCAAATTTAAGATGTTTAATCTCTTTTCCATAGTTTTCTGCCAGATTTTTATTACTTCATTACAGAAAAGCTCCTTAACTCTCAAAGATGAACAAAAACTTTGTGGAAAAGAGATTTCCACAGACTGGAGTGTTGGTTCTGTGAAATCCCCCCGCTTGTGCTGTGCCAGGCACTGGACTTGCTGCCCTCAGCCAGCTCAGGAGTGGAGTTGGGAAACATCAGTGCAGAGCATTCACCCCTGGAGCAGAAATAACAAATCCTGGCTGTTTCCTGGGGTTTGTTTCCCTTCAGCAGGTCTGAGCCTGCTTCCCTGGATCCACCTCAGCTCCGATTGTCTCAGAGCTCTCACACTTGGGAGGCATCAACACAATTTAAACTCCTTTTCCAACGTTGTCTGTGTGGCTGAGACTTCGGGCTTGGGGCAGCAAATTTCATCCTGAGCTCTTCCAAGTAATTATTGCAAGTAATTATTTGTTTTCTTCTTTTTTCTTGTTTTTTTTTTTTTTTTCAGCGTTTCTCAGCAAGAGGTTTGGAGATCTCACATGGCCCTTAGGGAGGGCTTGTGGAGGGAATTGTGCTTGAGAGCAAAGAAATCCTGCCTGTAGCTTCAGTCTGGTGTGCAATATTGATTTCATTTGATCCTTACAGATCTGGAGGACTTTTTGGACTTAATTCCCATTTTAGTGATCTTGGAAATGCCACAAATCAGCCTGGACTGAGGGGAAATTCTGTAGCTAAATGTGTGTGTTAGGCTGGCTGAGATAACGAGGGCTGGTGGTCCCAGAGTCCCAGGCTGTTTGGGATAGAAGGGACCTTAAATCCCATCCCATCCCCCCCTTCCACTGTCCCAGGCTGCTCCAAGCCCCATCCAGCCTGGCCTGGGGCATTTCCAGGGATGCAGGGGCAGCCCCAGCTTCCCTGGATAACCTTGGATCCAAAGGTGTTTGTTTTGCATCCTCCCCACCTCTGGCAGGTGGCACAGCAGGAGTTGTGCTTGGAATGCTTAAGGACAATTATCATTTTAGTTTACACATGCAGTTAAGTTTGACCTCTAATGTTTTTTTTCCTCCCACATTTCCATCCAGGATTATCTCCAATATCTTTGTTTTCTTGTGCTGGGTGCTCTAGTTCTGAACCCTCTCAAATTTGATCTCAACAAACACATTTAGGAGCAAAATGGTCTTTGAGGTGCAAAATGTGTCCTTGGGCTTGGGCAAATGACAGCTAAGAGCACAAGGACAACCTCTGGGCTCTCAGAACTCCAAGTTAGTTCTTTTCTTTTCCTTCCATGGTTGCAATGTGGTTTTTATTTTAGAATTCACTTTTCAGCTCAGTGCCTGTCAGCTGCACATCAGCTCGAGCAGAGACTTGCTGGAAGATCTAGAAGAGAAAGATTTGGTCACAAATGTTCCTAGAAGCGAATCAAATCAGTGCAACAGATGCATCAGAGCTTTCTGGGTCTTTATTTAAAAGAAAAATCACTTGATACTCTCATATTGAGAGTTGGTGGGAACCTTTAACGGCTCCGCACTGCCAGAGGGAATATGGGATGGGGTATTGTGAATTGAGAATTGTTCCCTAAGAGGGTGGGGAGAGGCTGGGATGGAATTGCCAGAGCAGCTGTGGCTGCCCCTGGATCCCTGGCAGTGCCCAAGCCAGGTTGGACAACAGGGCTTGGAGCAGCCTGGGACAGTGGGAGGTATCCCTGACACAGCACGGGGTTGAAGAGGATGGGATTTAGGATCTCTTCCAATCCAAACCATCCTGGGATTCTAGGGCCAAAATATTGTATTCCAACTGAAGCATTATTTGGTCTTTGCAAAGAATTTGCCTCCTGCCTGCTGCTGACACAGCCAGAGCTGTGTGTGGCCACGAGCACTGACTTCACCTTCCGTTTTCTGAATTCAACCCCAGCTTCCCTCCTTTTCTTTCCTAGAAACTTCCAGGAATTATTGCCTCAGGGTTTAGAGCTCTGATTTCCCCATGTGTGTTTGTAACAGTCCTTTATCCTGGTGGATTTTTGGGAGCTCCCAGTGCATCAGGGTTTTTTTTCTGTACTTCATTTCCAGCTGTGGATTTGGTGCTTTGCTCCTGCCCTGGGTGCTGCAGCACAGTCAGACCAGGACTGTTCATAACAGAGCTGTTCCCCCTCCCATCGCACTGCCCTGCTGAGTGAGACACATAGAACAGGTCAGAGAGTGTTAACAACCAGGATAATGAACTTTTAACTCCAGCCTTGTGTTCCCCTGCAGGCAAATGTGATCAATTTAAAGACTTTCCTTTCAGCCGTGAGACTGGCTCACCAAGGCAACGACACCAGCGTCCTCCCTCTCTCACCTCTGGTCCCAGCAAAGAACTCCGACGTGGAGAAGCCCAAAACCAAAATGATCATCACTTCCAGGAGGGATTATCCCCTCACCAAGAGCTTCCCTTTCTCCCTGGAGCACCTGCAGACCTCGTACTGCAAGCTGGCCAGGATCGACAGCAGGGTGCTGTGCCTGCGGAGGCTGCGCAAGCTGGACCTGAGCC
>NW_005054303.1:15147388-15153105 GCF_000277835.1 Geospiza fortis | reverse complement strand
GCCTGCCCTGCCGCATCGGGCAACTCAGCCGCCTGCGCTTCCTGTCGGCCGCGCGCAACAAGCTGCCCTTCCTGCCCTGGGACTTCAGGAACCTCTCCCTGGAGAACCTGGACCTCTTTGGGAATCCCTTTGAGCAGCCCAACCCGCTGGTTCCCAACATCCAGCTGAAGATCCCCTTGACTCTGCTGGAGTGTGCTGCCAGGGCCACGGTCAATCACAGGTAAGGGCAGGGAGGCACAGCTGGCACTGCTCCTTCACACCTGTCCTCCCTCACCTGCTCCCTTCCTTTGCCCTCAGTGCCTGCTTTTGTTGTCATTGGAGTGCAAAAGTTCTATTGTCAGTACATTGCAAGGGTTCCACATTGCTAGAGTTTCACACCTCCTTGATGTTTGTAGGAGGCTCCTCTAGGCACTGACTCTTCCTTGTCCTTGCAGTAGCCAAGTGACTCCAATTCCCCTTACCCAACCAATCCACTCTTTTATAACACGCTTCTTATTGGCTACAGGTGCAGCCTGTTAAAGTCAGGCCTGCTCCTACTCTTTACTAATTAATCCAGCTGCAGCTCTTTAGGGGGTAAGATTACTCTCTATACGACCTTTATTTACTTCTGTTCTCTCCCCCTACATACTTTCTCACCTATTAACTTCATAAGATCAAAATCCCTTTAAATTCCACTTGTCAAATCACCAGGATAAGGATAATTGGTGCCTTTTTAAGCATTTAAGGAAAGGCAGAGATTGAAGTGTTTTCATCCACCAAAGGGGCATGAACAGAATATTTTTGGCCAACTTTGGGAAAAGGGAATCAATTCTACAACCCTGAGCCACTTCTTTTGCAGGCTTTCCCCTGCCATAGGTTTTCCTTCAGCTCCTCATTTCCCTTGGTGTTGGAGTGAGGGTGTTCTGACTTATTCAGAGAGCCCAGCTCATAGGAAGTTTAAAAAATATGATTTCACCAAGTGAATCCCACCCTCCCAGGCTGCTGTTTGTTCTCAGCTCCTTCCTCTTCCCCCACCCCTGATCCTTCGTGTACCAGGAGCCTCCAGGTACCAGCAGCTGCTGCTCCCACCCTGCTCTGGGTGGGAAGGGAGCACAAAGATGGAAATTTGGCACAGGAAGAGAGGAGAGAGAGGCTGGAAGTGTCCCTAATCTTCATCCTGTGCCTGTTCCTGCCTTGAGGGTGGGCAGAGCCCATAAACCTGGGGTAATTGTCCAGAAATTTGCACCAAAGGCATCCACAGGCACACCCTGAAGGGAGCTGAGCCACCACATGTTCTGGGCGAATCACTGCTGACCTTGCTGATTTTATAATTAAACCCCACATGTCTCCTTTCCCAACTTTATATAAATTGCAGTGGGTTTGATGTCAATATTAATGCTTTTTTTCTACCTCTAGAAACCCCTCAGCACTGGTCAGATTTCAGTTACTGTAAAAACCTTGAGAAAGGGACGAAACAGAAGGAGAAGGTGCAAAAATAATGTTTGGAAATCAGTCTTCATTCTGGGAAAGTACCAGAGTTCTTGATTATGTTTTTCCCAGAAAAAAGGGTGTTCTGAAATTAAGGTGGTGAAAAAGAAAGCCCAGAGGAGTCTTAGCTGTGTGGAAAACTTGGGAATGTGTAGGTGGAGGCAGGATGTGAGTCAGTGGGATCTGTGCTGAGTTTGGAGTGCCAGCTGGGCACTGCTGAGCCCCACACTTCAGCACCCCGACAGAATTCCTCAGGGGAATTACTGACTTTGTACCCCAAGCTTGACACTGCTCCTCTGTGAATTCCAAAAGGAGCAATTCCCCTTCCCGACTCTGGATGTCATTGCTGGTACGAGGGATGGAGAGAGCTGTGGAGCAGGAGAACTTTTCATTCCCTGCCTGCAGGACAGTGCTGCTGCAAAAGGCTCAGTTTATCTCCTGCTTTCTCTGAGTTGTGTTTTAGCACTGCTACTCCTCGGTGTAAGAGGCAGGAGTAAATGGTGGGTGCTGCGTCAGGCCAGGGTGAGGCACAGAGAGTGAGGGAAGAACAGAACCTGCCCAGTTGTCTCATTACTCTTAATCTTCCTTTAATTCTCTAATTCTCATTACTCTTAATCTTTCTAATTCCCTAGCTGGCTGTGGCCCAGGCTGCCAGGATTGCTGTGAGCTCCCTGTTGGGTGTTTCCCGGAGTTCATGTCCTTAGGGCTGCCTTGGGAAGTGGCATTTCAGTCCTAAAATTGGAAATTTCATTCCTAAAAATCTCAGGAAGTGGCATTTCAGTCCCAAATCTCTGGTTTTCCGTGTCTGTGTGATGCCTGGAGAGGCTCCCTGGAACAGAGGCTGGACAGAGTTAAAGGAATAAAGCAGGGATTTATTAAAAGGCCTTCACAGGATCCACCTTGGGCAGTACAAGAGCCCAGGCAGGGCTGCACCCAAGATGGACTCAGAGTCACAAGTTTCCACACTTTTATAAGTTTCGGTCCATTTCCATATTGGGGTTCATTGTCCAACTTCAGCTCCAGGTTTTGCAGTCCCACCCTCTCAGTTTGCTCTCCTCAGTTCGCTGGTTTTACACTTTTGGTCCCAAAGTGGTGCCCTTGCTTCTGGGGCTGGGAAAGGATTGTTCTGTGTGCCTGAGGAGAGGAAAAGGATTGTTCTGTGGGACTGAGCTGTGAGGAGAAGCTGCTGACACTTTATATGAAGTTCAGAGTTATACATGTGCGTGCATGTCACTGTCATATTTTATGAAAAATCCCTTTGCCAGGATTTTTCTCCTGAGAAGCCTCAGAAAAGAAATGCAAACAATAATTATCTGATTGCTTAGATTGTAGTTTGGAGGTTGCTCACCAACAGGTGCATCTCTGATTGGTTCCATGTGAATTGTTTAAATTAGTGACCAATCCCAGTCCAGCTGTGTCAAGACTCTGGTCAGTCATAGGGATTTTATTATCATTTCTTTTCTAGCCTTCTGATTTCTCCTTTCTTTAGTATAGTTTTGGTATATCATTTTCATATAATATAACACCATATAATGCAACATAATATAACATAATATAACATTGTATAACATAAATATAATACAACACAATATGATATATGATATGATGTAATATGCTATGATAATATAATATAATATAATATAATATAATATAATATAATATAATATAATATAATATAATATAATATAATATAATATATCAGCCTTCTGAGAACTTGGAGTCAATTCTCATCTCTCACCTCTTCCTGAGGACCTTACAATGCCTCAACAATTAATAACCACATGTATATATATAATTTTTTAATATATGTAGATAAATACATATATATAAATATATGTATATATATACATATATGTGTATATATACACATATGTAAATATATATACATATATTTATGTGTATATATATAGAGAAAGATATGTGTATATGTATAAATATATACAATTACATATATATTTTTAAATATATATATACACACACATATATACATATACATATATATATACACATATATATATATACTCACCAGTGCAGTGCAGAGTCTGGAAAACCTGAAAGCTGCAACTGAAGGCATTGGCTCAGCCTGTCTCCTCCCATCCCACAGGATCCCTTATGGTTGCCACCTGCTCCCTTCCCACCTGTGCAAGGATCTGGAGGTGGCCAAGACGTGTCGGTGCGGGAGCGCCTGCCTGAGCAGCTTCATCCAGATCACGGTGACCATGAACCTGCACCACGTGGCGCACACCGTGGTGCTCGTGGACAACATGGGCGGCACCGACGCGCCCGTGCTCTGCTACTTCTGCTCCCTGCACTGCTACTCCCAGTTCCTGGACAGGCACCACGGCTGACACCAGCCAGGATGGCTGACACCGGCCAGGATGGCTGACACCGGCCAGGACGGGCTGCCTGGGGAGGGAGGAGCCTGGAGGTGTCACCTGCGGTGTCACCGGAGCTCCCTGCAGGGACAGATCCCTCTGGGTCGGCGTGGCATGGCCTGGCCTGGCCTGGCCTGGCTCTTCTGCCCCTCTGGGAGGGAGGGGACATGGCCTGGCCTGGTCTGACCTGGCTCTTCTGCCCCTCTGGGAGCAAGGGGACACAGCCTGACCTGGCCTGACCTATTTTTTTTTCTGCCCCTCGGGGAGGAGGGGACATGGCCTGGCCTGGCCTGGCCTGGCTCTTCTCCTTCTCTGGAAGGGAGGGGACACAGCCTGACCTTCTCCCCCTCTGGAGACAAATCCCTCTGGGAGGGAGGGGACACAGCCTGGCCTGGCCTGGCTCTTCTGCCCCTTTGGGAGGGAGGGGACATGGCCTGGCCTGGCCTGGCCTGGCTCTTCTCCCCCTCTGGAATCTCCTCTGCCTGGAGCACCAAGCAGTGTTGAGCTGGAGAGAACCTTCCTTGGAAGGTATTTCCCCTTTTCCCTGTGTTCTCGGGGTTTCTGGGTTTGTGGGTAAGTGGTTCCTTCTTGGAAGGACAAAGGGAATGTGAATTTATCCCAGACTTGCCCATGTGAGCTCTGCCAGGCCAGCGCTGCACTCCCCTCTTGCCAGGGGAGGAGAAACCACATCCAGAGCAGTTGTGGAATCCCAGGTGCTTCTTTTTTTAAAGGTTCTGTTACAACATTCCCACTCGGAGCAGGGACCAGCATTGCTGGGTTTTGTTTTTGGGGTTTCTTTCTTTGTGATACCAGAAATGTCTTTTTTCTAAATATGTGCCTGAAACTTTGTTTCTTAATCCTCCTGTTTTAACCATTCTGGAATTTGTTTCACTGTGTTGACTGATTAAATTTTGAAAGCCTTCCATGCATGTGTGGATTGTGTTTTGTCTGAAGGGTTTTCATCCAGTCTATTCCAGGAATTAACTGCTGGTATTTTTCTGGGGATGACACCAAAATGTTGAGCATATCCACAAATTCTTGTATTTCCTGTCTTGTCTGGGAGATGGGAACAGCAGGGAACAAACACTTGTGATTCTAGAATTAATTAATCTGATTTTTTTTAATTCTTACCATTCAAGAATGGGGTTCATAATCCTAAATCTTTCAAATCTAGGATTATTTTATTTTAAGAAGTTTTTAGGAATCCCATTCCCTGGAAGATGTGATGGCTCGGAGCACACTGAGTGCCTGCTGGGGAGGTTTAGTTTGGATTTTGGGAAAATTTCTCCATGGAAAGGGGGTTTGGCATGGGGCACTGATGGAGTCCCCATCCCTGCAGGGATCTAGGATGGTTTCCTTACCTTTTTCTTGCAATTCTGGAATTATTTTACTCTTACATTGATGTTGAAAACTTTGGAGACATTTTATACTTGTGACTCTAGAATTAATTAATCTGAATTTTTTAATTCTTACCATTCAACAATGGTTTCATAATCCTAATCTTTCAAATCTAGAATTATTTTATTTTATTCTGTAAATTTTAGATTTTTTTTTCTTTCCATCTTAGAGTTATTTTATCTTATTCTTCCAATCCTACAGTGATTTTATCTTATTCCTGCATTTCTAGAATGAGTTCTCCTCGCCTTATTCTTGTCATTGCAGAATGCTTTTTAACGTGCAGTTTTTCAACCCTAGCATTCACTTATTTTTTTTTTATGTTACTCCCGCGGCTCCCGGCTGGTTTCCGTGTGTTTTCCTCGCATTTCCAGAGTTATTTTCCGTTTTTTTCCCCAATCCCGAAGGATTCCGCCGCCCCTACCCGCCCTCCCCTCACGACTTGGCCCCGCCCCCTCCCGGCGCCGCCCAATCAGAGCG
>NW_005054303.1:15144817-15146663 GCF_000277835.1 Geospiza fortis | reverse complement strand
GGCGCGGCGGCTGGGCTGCATCAACGCCGAGTTCCCGGACTCGTTCGGGCACTACCGCGAGGCGCGCTTCGCGCAGACCAAGCACCACTGGTGGTGGAAGCTGCACTTCGTGTGGGAGCGCGTGCGGGCGCTGCGGGAGCACGCGGGGCCCGTGCTCTTCCTGGAGGAGGATCATTACCTGGCGCCCGACTTCTACCACGTCCTCAAGCGGCTCTGGGCGCTGCGCCAGCGCGAGTGCCCCGAGTGCCAGCTCGTGTCGCTCGGCACCTACAGCCCCGTGCGGGGCGGCTTCGCCGGCCGCGCCGACAAGGTGGAGATGAAGACGTGGAAGTCCACGGAGCACAACATGGGCATGGCCTTCGGCAGAGACACCTACCAGAAGCTCATCGAGTGCACGGACGCCTTCTGCACCTACGATGACTACAACTGGGACTGGACTCTGCAGCACTTGACTGTCTCTTGTCTTCCAAAGTTCTGGAAAGTGCTGGTTCCCGAAATCCCCAGGATTTTTCACACGGGGGACTGTGGCATGCACCACAAGAAATCCTGCAGACCGTCCACCCAGAGTGCCAAAATCGACTCCCTCTTGAACAGCAACCAGCAGTACCTGTTTCCCGAGGCGATGAGTGTCAGTAAAAGGTACTCCATGGCTCCTCTGTCCCCTCACGTCAAGAACGGAGGGTGGGGAGACATCAGGGACCACGAACTCTGTAAGAGCTACCGCAGACTCCAGTGAGGATCCTCCTCGCAGCGCCTTTTCTCCTTGACTTGTTCCATTGTGTCCTTTCCAGGCACACACGTGTATAAACAGCATTTATGAGTTGGTTTCTGCTTTAATATGAATAAACATTCTTGTTAAAGGTGTCCCAAAATAGTAATCTCTCATGTTTGGCAACCACGTTTTGGAAACGGGTGACGTGCTGCAGCCCCTACGCAAAAAGTGACCCGCTGCTGTGTTTGCTGGGAGGAGGAGGAGGAGGAGAACACTTTTAAGTGCATCTTTTTTGGTGCTTCAAAGCTCTGGTGGTGCCTGGGCTCCCACCCGGGGTCATCTCACGCCCGATCCCCGAGTCCCGGTTCGGTTGCGCCGTGTCGATGAATATATGAAGGATGAAAAGAAAATAAATCTCATTGTTTTTACTATGATGTAGATAAATATATGATTTTTTTAGTTCTGCCGAAATAAAAAATTCCGTTGTTTTGTAAGCCTAGAGAAGTTCTTGATTGTCAGCAAAAAGATGATGTCACCTCGTGTTCCTAAAGAGTCAGGGTGGGAAGGAGAGGGGAGTTTCCCTTCTTTAATCCCGAGGGCTGGGCACGTGCCATCACTCCCATTTTTAATGATACTCATTAATTGAGGCAGAAAAGAGTAGCAAATTTAGCAAATTGGTGGCACAGCACCTCTTTTGTTTGGATTTTTTTTTTTAAGTTGTTTCAGATTAGCTGTGTGAAAACTGAAAGGTGCTGCTGTGTGGTGGGAAGGGGCTGAGCTGGGGCCACGGAGCCATCTGTGAATGCTCCAGCAGCTTCAGTGCCACTCCTCTGTGAACTCAGCTGTGGCAGAAGCACCTCAGCAGCTTTTGTAGAACACAGAAATATGTCAGAGAAAGAAAATGCTGTTTTTTTCTTTGTCCAGGGGTAATTTAACCACAATTGTGCAAGGTAATTGCTCTGTGTTCTGTTCCACTGGGTCAGGCTGGTGCTGGAGCCTCACCCTCGGAGAGCTCTCCCAAAAAGCTGAGGGGGTTAAACTGAACCCAGCAAAGCTCCAGCAGGATGTGCCACCAGGGAGGGCAGGGCACGTGTTGTGGGCAGCTGTGGCTCCCGCTGAACTCTGAAAACACCC
>NW_005054303.1:15131134-15144773 GCF_000277835.1 Geospiza fortis | reverse complement strand
ACCCCCCACCAAAACACCACCCAAACAAAAACAAAAGGTGTCGCAGCAGCAGCGAGAAAGGGGAAGAGGAAGTTTATTATTAGATGTGTTCTCCTGGTTATTCTGCTTTAGGGAGCTGAGAAACGCTGACACTCGAGGGAAACTGAGAAAAATAAATCTAATCTGGCTAAAGAGAATCCATTTCACCAGTTGTAAATACTTCAGAGCAGACGTGCACCCAGAGGATGCTCTTGTGCAATGGAATTTGTTCAGCTGGGGGATATCTGGGTGCTGCAGATCTGAAGCACAGCACTGGGATGGAATACAGGGAATAAATGCTGATTATTTCTAGGAGACTAATTAGAACTTCTCCGGGTAATTAGAAATTTCATTTGATTGCTAAGAATCACTGCGAGTCTAATGCTGCAGTTATCACAAAATGAAAGGTTTGGAAAATGATGACTACTGCTCAATTCCCCAGGGAGCCATTAGACTGAGGATATATACAAATAATCCCTGAAACGTGGGAAGACAATAAAAAATTTATGTAAACAATAAAGATACTTTTTTTTTCCAGGAGCTGGGAGTCACCTCCAACTGCAACTTTTCTTACAAGTAAAATTATTGCAACAGATTGGGGAATTGATAAATTGTTAACAAGGAAAGTTTTGGTGTAGCACCAGTTTCAGTGGGAACCCACGGCCTCCATGTCGCCCCGAACACGTGGAAGTCAGAACAAGCATCAAACGAGGAAGGAAATGCTAAAACAATGAAATTAATCCAGCTGATAGAGCAGGGAGCTGTGGAAGTGCAGGGGGCAGCGCGTGCGGTGATCGCGCAGGATGCGCTCGCTGCCGTCCTGGGGGTTCACCTCCCGCAGGATGGGGGACCCTGCCCCATCCCCATCCCCCTGCAGCTCTGCTGTTTTTCCTGGGGCTGTGTCTCCTCCTGCTGCAGCAGCACTTTCTAAATCGGGCTCGGTTCTCGCAGATCCGCCGGGAATGGCTGAGCTGGAGGCAGGAGGTTCAGGCTGCAAACAATGGGGTGAAGCACAGCCGGCTGCTGTTCCCATTTTTCCCGTTCCGGGAGCCGGGCTGGGTCCCGCAGCACCTCCCTCGGCTGCAGGACACTTTGTTTCTGCCTTTGTTTCGGGGGAGTTGCTGTCGGTCTGTCCAGCCAGGGCTCCCCCCGAGCTGCCAAGTGTTCCTTGTCCATCACGTTCCTGTGGCTGTCAAGGAAATAAAGGAATTATTTCATAGCTGGAACAAACTGTGCACACAAAGACAGCAGAGGTTTGTTTCTCCAACAGCTCAGCTCCACTGGGATAATGGAAAGTGTCCCTTTGGAAGCACATGATCGTTCAGGTTCCAAATCAGGTTGTGATTCCATGATTCTCCTTCCAGAAGCCCAGTGAGTGAGTGCTGAGGTTTTCCTGCCCTTGTCTGGTGTGTGGGAATGAGGGGCAGGAAGGTTGTTCTGCTTCCCCAGGGTTTCCTGCTTTCCTTTCCAGCAGCAGCCACTCCCCACACCCAGCCTGATCCCAAATCCCCAAATCCCCAAATCCCAGCGGCCACAGAATCAGCCAGGGGATCTCAACTCTTGCTGCAAGGTTGGAACCTTGCAATGAGGGAAATTCCTGGCCTGTGGGGCTAATCTGGGAATTGCAGTTTGCCTTGGGAGAGGAGGAACTGGGAGAGGTGCTGTCCAACCATTTCACCATTACTGGGAGTTTTGGCAAAAAAAACCCTGCTGGAAATTCACAGATCCCTGTCAGTGGAGAGTCAGGATCAGGCTGGATCCATCCAAGAGCAGCTGGTTCATGGATGCAGAGTCCCTTTCTCACACCCCCAAACCACAGGAAATTTGGGAAACGCCAGGGAGTCCTTTCCAAACCGGACAGTTCTCCCACAGGAGCAGAATCATGGAATGCCCTGAGCTGAAGGGACCCCCAAGAATCACCAGCTCTGTGTTGGAGTTTGTATCAATGGGATGGGACTGCTGGGTTTTTGAGTTTTATTGTGCCATTAGTCTTATGCTGTGGCTGAGATAACTGAAAGATGTTAATAGTTTACATCTTGTTAGTAGTAAAGATTTTTTTGTTACAGAGCATTTTAAAAACTTTCTAGCCAATAGCATACTAAACATATTTTTCTACAATCTTAAAATCTACCTTAACCAAATCTAAAACTCAAACTATTATTTCATATCCTCACTTACTACACTATTTTAACTTTTCTACTTTCAAACTTTACAACTAACTCTAAATTCTCTCCTCTTTCTATTTTAAAAACCTGCTTTCACAACTTTCTAAAAACCTCCTTACCTTTACTGCATTTCCCACAAAGCCCAGCTCCTGGCCCCACACAGGAGCAGCAATGGGATGATTTAAGGGATGATTTAAAGCATCTCAGCTGCCCTGAGGTCCCCAAAGGGACTCATCTGCTCTCCAACACTGAGAATTTCATTTCTTTGTGTCCAGCCCAGAGCAGCTGTGAAAGCTGAGCTGGATCCACTCTCTTTGGGAAGCTGCTCAGGCTCCAGCCCAGTTCCAAGGTCGTGTGCTTCCTCTGACCTTGCCTCCCGATAACCCAGCTACACATTAACCCCAGCCCATGGCCACAGCAGGGACCTGCTTCTTCCTGCTTTTTACCTTCCCTTTAAGAAGAGTTTCAGCTGAATTTTGGATGCAGTGCCTACCCAGGAATCCCAGTGAACGTGGGGGGTTTTGCCTCACATTTTCCTCCTCACAAAATGAACATTTGGATTTCTTCATCTGTCCATCTACTTTGCCAAGGGAGGACAATTTAATCCCGTGGCAGATCCCAGAACAGCCTGGCTTGTTTTAGGCAGAGGAGGGAGAGCCTGAATGAGGCCTCAGACTGCAAGGATTGAATTTGAGACCAGTGTTTAAGATTAATAGCCTCATGTTTAATTATCTACACAACAGGAACCCACCAAGTATTCCAATACATGGATTGAATAAAGATGAGGCAGGATTCTTCCCAGACAAAACCCTCCAGGATTTCTCTACCTGTACAAGGCTGAGTGGGTGAGCTATTCCTGCAAGGCAAAATCACTTTTTAAATGACTGGATCACAGTTTCTGCACCTTCCAAATGAAACAGAGCAGGTTTCAATCCTTTGGTGACATGAAATGGCACGAACACAAGTTTTACTTCTGAAAACTGACATTTACACTTGCAAATAACCCCAGTCCTGGGCTTTCCCTGCTTCCCCAGGACAAAACAGGAACAAAGCTGTTTCAGTGGGACTTGATAGGATCTTGCAGAAGAACATAAATCAGCCAGTGCTGCTCCTGGGTCCTTACCTGCACCCTGATTTGAATTCTGTCCTCAGTAACATCCAGCACTTCAATTAATGGCTGCCTTTCCAGTGCTGATTGGGAGCAAGGGGAAGGGCACAAAGCAGCGCCTAGAAATCCATCAACGTTCTCCTCGCTGACAAACAATCTCTCCTAAAGAAAAAGAGAGAAAACAGCAGCTTATGTTCTTTTTGTGCTACACTTCAGGGGCTCTGGGGCTAGAAACTCCCTGCAAAGAAAGCCAGGACAGCAATCCCCAAGTTTCACAGCACACTCAAGTCTTGACAGACAAATTCTGAGCCAGACACTCAAAGAATGAGGTGAAACGAACTCAAACCAGTGCTTTGCTAATTTTGCTCGAAAGTACAAATCTGCATGGTATCAAATATAAAGGAAATATTATTTGTCTCTCTGGATGGGTGACTAACACAGAGATGCAGGCTCTCTCTGAGAAATGATTTGTCCCAGCCTCGTTGCACCTTCCTCACCTGTGTGAGCAGCAGGCAGGTGTCAGACTGCGGGGTGTTTGTCCCCTGGCTGCCTGCAGGAAAACACAAACACCTCCTTGGAGAGGCACTGCAGGATCCTCACTCCCAGATCAGATCTGGAGCGCTCAGGGCTGGATCCATTTCACACCCAGCCACTGAGGCTGCTCTGATCTCCGTGCAGACAAGCCAGGTGGAAAAAAAAAACCCCAACAAAATAAACAGGAGAGGTATCCACAGGCAGAGACACAGCCTGGGGTGTGTTTCCAGGCTGTTCATAAACAACCTCAAACGTGTTGCTACGGGTTCAGAGATTTAAATCAGTTACAGGTAATTAAAGGTCCTCAAATATATCCTGGAGGGGCTGTTGGACAGGAACTGCAGAGCCTCCCCTGCCCCTGTGCTATTCACACATCATCTGTGCAGGCCCAGGGGAAGGACAGACAAAATAAAAATGGTCTGGCCTGGAGGAGCAGCTTAGGTTCTGGGAATTACCTTCCTTATTTAACTGGAAATAACAACAGGGACAAGTTGCAAACCTTCCACATCAAAGTCACACTTTGAAATTTCTCGGTCCAGTTCAACCTCCCTGTCAATCCAATGAAAGTTAAATTCAATTATCGCTGACATCTTGCAGACCAAGAAGCAAAAAGGCAATTCTGCACATTTTTGGCCCCCTGTGGATGGAGCCTTATGCACAGCCAGATGTCACATTGTGTCTGAGGTACAAAATTTAACTGTCATCTGGAAAAAAAAAAAAACAAACCAGGATTGGAAAAATCAGCCAGAGTCCTATTTTTTATAGTTAAATTAGAAATCACAATATGGAAAGTCATAGCACACGAACTGTTGGTTTTCCAAGGCAGAGGATTGGATTCATTTTCTATCCAGCAAGATTACAATCCAGGCAAGGAGCCAGCACTGGATGCTGGGATGGTTTGGGGAGAGATTAAAGTGCAGCAGAGCTGCCCTGACTGAAAACCCTCTCAGAACATCCCTGCTTCCTGCACTTCTGCATGCAAAGCCTAAACATTCTTATTCCCTGGTGCTGCATGCTCTCCTGCCTGCCAGGGAGGGATCTGCCAGAGCTTCAGGCTGTGGGAATGCTCTGCAGAGTCCAGGGGAAGGAGTCAGAGCACAGAACCAGGCAGGGGCTGCAGACACAAAATCTGTGCAGAACTGCCCCAGGCTCCTGAACTCCATCCTTGGGCAGCTCAGGAGGAGAATTCCCAGCTCTGCCCTGGATTCTTGGCCCACAGAGCACAGCTCAGCCTCCCTGGAGGAGATTTGGGATTTTGGTGCCTGCACTCCCAAGGAGAGCAAAGCACAACCCTCCTCAGAAAGAGGAGAAAAATCAAATTCTTCTCCCAGCAGAAAAATGGAAGTCAGGGAATCACAGCATGGTTTGGTTGGAGGGAACCTCACAGCTCATCTCATTCTTACCCCTGCCATGGGATGTATTTCAGGAGCTTTAATTACCTTCCACTGCACCAAGTCCCATCCTACTTTTCCTCCAGAAAATGAGGAAAATAATCTCTTTTCCCTCTGAATCTGCCTCCGGCACCCGTGGCTGTGTGAGGGACACCCTCTCCTCCTCAGAGCAATCAGGACTTTGCAATTTGGCAGCAAACATCCTGAATCTTTCTGGAGAAATTCTTCCTGATTAAAAGCAAAAGAATTTGTTTTCTTCACAGAGAATAAAGTTAAAAAAACAAAAACTGAATGGGAGCTCTATTATCAGGGAAGGTTCCGCTATTCCAGAGGGTGCTGGCACTGCCCAGGCTCCCCAGGGAATGGGCACAGCCCCAGAGCTGCAGGAGCTGCCAGGGATGCCCAGGGTGGGATTTTGGGGGGTCTGGGCAGGGCAGGAGCTGCCCTGGCTGATCCCTGTGATTCCATAATGATTTCATAATTCTGTGATTAATCAGTGCTTCAAATGAGGATAAAAAGTAACCCCTTGTGCTGTTGCTCCGTTAATTCTGACTCACTGCACAAACCAATTTTACCAAGTTTCACCCAGCCCAGCACTGAATTCCCAGAAGTATTTACCATTTTATCCCATCCCTACCCCATAAATCACAGCCCTGGGGTGTGTTTGTTGTCAGGATTCTCATGAGCCTGTTCCACCAGGCACTGAACTCAGGCTTTGCATTCACGGGGAACACACGCCGAGGCATTTCTATTACTGCAGATGTTATCAGAGCACAGACCTTGGGAAAAAATGATCCAGGAATTTATTCTAAAGCCTGCTCTGCCTTCCAAGCCAGAGCGAACAGAGGACAACCATCTGCAGCTGATTTCAATGGCCCTGTAAAATGATTCTTCAATTTAAGCCGTTTATTTTCTGGTATTTATGATGCTCTCTTAGCAACTTTGAATTTAATTTGTTTTTCCCTGCACACGCTGTCATCTGCTGTTTGGTACACATTCATTTTTCCCTGTGACTAAACTGAGACCAAATTAACATAAACCTTAGCAGGGATGACTTTGGTTTTTGGAACATTCATCATTCAGACCCATCCCTGTGTCTCCCAGCACTGGGAGCTCCCCTCCCGGCTGCCCCCAGCTCTCAGATGGGCTCATTCTGCTTTCATTTCTGCAAACTGAAGACACTTTCCATCCAGAGTTACCTCCCACACAGCCTGCAAGTCTGAAAAGCAGGACAGATTTCAGGTTTAAGTTATTTTGGTGGTTCCTGTAATGAGAGGATCGGGGAATCTCAGAATGGGTTGGGTTGGGAGGGGATTTAAATCCCATCCACTTCCAGCCCTTCCACTGTCCCAGGCTGCTCCAAACCCCATCCAAGCTGGCTTTGGACAATTCCAGGGATGGGGCAGCCACAACCTCTCTCATCCAAACCCAACAATTGATGCCAATATGGGAAAGGACCTGGATTTCCTGACCTCTGCATTTGTGGGGTCCCAGCGCAAACCAGCTCTGAGAGCTGAGAATCTGAACCTCAAAGTTTTGGTGCCTGTAGTGAAATGAAAACTTTTCTGAGGTGCTCGTGACTGCAAAGATGAACCAGCTCCAAAGAAGCTTTGATGAGCTTCATCAGCAGCAGGTGAATGATGTTTCCTGACATAACTGTTTTGTGTAGTCATGGTATTCCCAAAATGCAGCTACCAATTAAAGACTATTCAGAAATTAGTTTGTTTTATAGCAGAAGCAAACTAATTATGGTCCTTAATGTAGCTTGGGAAAGGGATTACTTTGAAAAATGTGAAATAATAAGTTTGTTGTGTTCTCCTTCTTTGTCCTCCCCTGACCTCCCAAAAAACTTGCCAAGAGTCTTGAAATGCTGAGCACAGAATTAACTGAACCAAAAATAAACTGCTGGAGGATTACATTCAACAGCCCCAGTTTCCAGCAGCATCTTCTTAGAAGTAACCCCTGACTATTACAATAAGTCTTTATAGTAGCTTGGAAATGGAAAATTGTAACTCCAAATAGCTTGGAAATGAGAGCAAAACAGCTCTGCAGGATGGATTTCTCCATGAAAGGTGGGAAAGGTTTAAAACATCCACGTCTGACACGTCCCAACACGGCTCTCAAGGCTTCATGCTTGGCTGACTCTCCAACCAAGGAACACTTTTATCCACAAGAGCCCAAATTCTGAGCTCAGAGAGGACAAGCACAGCCCAGCATGGCCCAAGGGGGCATTTCCAGTCCATGGGGACATTTCCAGCCCTTGGGGACATTTCCAGCCCTTGGCCTTTTCCACATGGTCCCAGTGCCAGGAGCAAGAGAACTCTGGCAGCTCCAGCTCCACACAAGTGATGTAGGGAAGCGTAGATGGGAGATTGGGAATTGGGAATTCCCGGCTGGCAGGGTAGGCAGGCCCTGGCACAGGTGCCCAGAGCAGCTGTGGGTGCCCCTGGATCCCTGGCAGTGCCCCAGGCCAGGCTGGGTCAGCCCAGATCACCTTACAAGGTCCCAGCCTCTTCCAGGGGCCCTTATCCCAAAATCCCAGAATGGTTTGGATGGGAAGGGAACTTAAATCCCACCCAGTGCCACCCCTGCCATGGCGGGGACACCTCCCACTGTCCCAGGGTGCCCCAATGTCCAGCCTGGCCTTGGGCACTGCCAGGGATCCAGGGGCAGCCACAGCTGCTCTGGCAATTCCAGCCCAGCCAGGAATTCCCAATTCCCAATCTCCCACCCATCCCTGCCCTCTGGCACTGGGAGCCATTCCCTGGCTCCTGTCCCTCCATCCCTTGTCCCCAGTCCCTCTCCAGCTCTCCTGGAGCCCTTCAGGCCCTGCCAGGGGCTCTGAGCTCTCCCTGGAGCTTCTCCTCTCCAGGGGAACATTCCCAGCTCTCCCAGCCTGGCTCCAGCCCTTGGAGAAGCTCCATGGCCTCTCTGGACTTGCTCCAACAGCTCCACATTTTTTTTAACAGCTGCTTTCTGAAGGAAAAAGCACCAGGAGCCTCCAAAGGGTCTCCTACACACGTGGCTGTGCCAAGCAGAAAAATCACACCCATGTAGAACATCCTGCATGGAGGCCCCAACACTCCCAGAAAAGTTAAACAAAACTTCCCAATCTCTGAGCAATTCCCATTTGCATCCTTCACACAGCCTAACTCAGACCCAGCTCCAACCATGAACTGCTCAGGAATGTTCAATATAATCTTTTTCAGCCTGTAAATGTGAAAAAAAAAAAAAAAAGCAAAGCAATGCATAGGAAAGCAGAGGAAATATTTCCTCTGTTTTCCTCTGCTCCCTGCTGCTCTCTGGAGCCCCAGGGGGGTTTATGTGAGTTAAATCTGAATATTCTCCATAACATCTGACAGGGCCTTTTAGGAAAGGGATGGGCTGGCTGCAATTGCCTGCCCAGCAAGGGGTACCCAGGGGGAATGGCCAGAGGAATGAGCACACATCCTCTGAACAAACCCACTGCAGGCCCCTGACAAGGGCAGGAAGGGTGGGGATCAGCCTCAGCGGGAACTCCTGCATGAACCAGGCTTGTCTAATCCCATGAAAATAAGCAGACACGACCCCAAAACTGCAGAATTCATTCCTTGCCAATTGTGTTCCACATGCTCCAAGAACTGAGCCCCCAGGTCCGAGCAGCTCAATACACCCCAGAAAACTGCTCTTTATTTCTGTTGGGAATGCAGCATTTAACCCCAGCAGGCCACACATTCCCAGACATTCCAAGTGATTTCCAAAGGCACAATTTCCATAATTGCCCAGCTCCAGCACTGCCATAAACCAGGACACACTGGGACACGTTCTCAGAATCCCTGCCTGGCAGGCTTACAAATTGCATTAATGGTTATTTAACTCCCAACCCTTCTCCTTCATCATTTTCTCCCCAGGCTGTGTTGTCTGGAAATGAAAGGGAATTCTCTGATGCAGGAGTTTCCCCGCCTGAATTCCCAGGATTTAAGCAGAAGGTGTAGAAGGTTATGGAGGGTGAACTGCAATGGGGAGAGCACAGCCCATGGCTGGAATTTCGAGGCAAAGAGCAGAGATTTTGGCAGTGGGGAAATCAGGCAGCTTCCTCAGGTCAGGAAATTATTCCCTGGAAAAACAGGGCCTGGAGCAAGGCCTGAAGAAGGATCAGCACTGTGGTCTCTGCTGCAGTGACTGAGCAGCAGGGCAGTGACAAAAGGAGGCATTTAAACCCCTGAAATGTGTGACCCTAAGCTCACAACGCTCAAAGTTATGGAATCTTTATTTTTACAGGATTTCTGGTCACCATAACCAGTCATAGAACCAGGAGGATGGAAAAGATCTCCGAGATCATCAAGTCCAACTGCAGTGTGGGCATTCTGGTTTGGCCAAGGAGGGAAACTGCTCCCAGGTGAAGTCCAGGGAGGAGCAGGGCCCTGCAGAGATTTCCTGGAAAGAGGCACTTGCTGGGGTGGGAATTCCAAGTGCTCAGCATCTGTGGAAACTGAGCTCTAAACAGATCCTCTTCCAGCACAGGGATCCAGCCACTGCTGACTACAAAAGGAAAAGCAGCTCCTGAAGTTCTGTTTCAAGCATGGATGAGCCCAACTCATTCTTCTTCCAGCACATGGATCAGAGCAGATTCCAAGGAGGAATTGAAATTTAATGGGAATGATGTGGGCAGGCACTGAAAGGCCACCATGGCATGGAGGGGCAGCCTCTGAACTAACCCAGGGAGAAATCTGCTCCATTGAACACCACAGCAACCCTTGGCTTTCCCAAAATGGAGCAGAGCAGGAATTCCAGAGCTGTTAAAAACATTGGACAGGATTTGGAGCAAGCTGGGAAAGGGAAAGATGCCCCTGCCTGTGGAACTGGTTGAGCTTTAAGATCCCTCCCAACCCAAACCATTCCATGATTCACTTTTGCCAGGAACCATCCTCTGGCAACGCTGCTGGGAGAGAGGAGATGGCCAACAGGACACTGGGGATAAAATTCCTTGGAAGAGTTGGAAGTTTCCTTTCCCAAAATTCAGAGTTTTGACTGTACTGGATGAAATTCCTGTTCCAGGATAAATTCCTGCTCCAGGATGATTCCTGCTCCAGGATTAAATTCCTGCTCCAGGATAAGATTCCTGCTCCAGGATAAAATTTATGCTCCAGGATGAAATTCCTGCTCCAGGATAAATTCCTGCTCCAGGATAAGATCCCTGCTCCAGGATGAAATTCCTGCTCCAGGATGAAATTCCTGCTCCAGGATAAGATTCCTGCTCCAGGATGAAATTCCTGCTCCAGAGTCAAATTCCTGCTCCAGGATAAATTCCTGCTCCAGGATAAGATTCCTGCTCCAGGGTCCAGGATGAAATTCCTGTTCCAGGATAAATTCCTGCTCCAGGATTAGATTCTCGTCAGGATTAAATTCCTGCTCCAGGATAAGATTCCTGCTCCAGGATGAAATTCCTGCTCCAGGATAAGATTCCTGCTCCAGGGTCCAGGATGAAATTCCTGCTCCAGGATAAGATTCCTGCTCCAGGGTCCAGGATGAAATTCCTGCTCCAGGATAAGATTCCTGCTCCAGGGTCCAGGATGAAATTCCTGTTCTAGGATAAATTCCTGCTCCAGGATAAGATTCCTGCTCCAGGGTCCATGCTGGCCTCAGCCCCAAAGCTCCCTTCAGGCCCTGGCCCTGCTCTGCACTCTGCAGTGACTGATGTGGCTCCTCACAGGTCTCAGTGCAAGAGCCACAGCTCTGATTTATAGAATGAGACTCGAGGCAGGAAAAGCCCCAAGGTGGCATCAGACAAATTGAGGGAATCAACATAAGTAGAAGAAAAGCAACCAGGAACAAATGGTTAATGGCCAGAAGGCAGCAAGTAATAGTGGCTCTAATTAAATATTCATTTGTCTCCCTTCACTCTGAGCAGCTCTCAGGCACTTTGGGGAAATAGCACAGATTTAGAAAAAAAGCAAACAGGACAAATGACTTCAGTTTATTTCTCCTGCCTCAATTTGCAGGCCCAGTGTCCAACAGGACTGGAGGCCAGGAGAATCTCCTGGAGTCTGCTGTGAATGAATGGCCAGGAAGCTGATGACTAATGCCCCAACCTCTTTCTCCTACTCCACCCAACACATTTTGCAATATATAATAAAATCAGCACATTCGAGGGGTTTTTGTAACTCACAGAGCCAAAAATCTCATTACTGGGTGGCCTTTTATAAAACCTTTCAATCACAAAAATGTTCCTCCAATTGCAATAACAAATCCACATCCCAAACTTCAGTGCAGCCTCCACCATGTTCACCACTAACCCACGTTCTCAAGTGCCACATCCACAGGTTTTTCTGAGCATTCCCAGGGATGGGGACTCCACCAGTGCCCTGGGCAGCCTCAGGACCTGCACAGAGAACAGGCAGGAGTTTACACAGTGGCTTTTTTGACGTGGCAGCAGCAGGCAGTGCCAGATCACAGCAGTGAACAGCAGCGCTGAGTGTTCTGTGGCCCCACTTGCACAGACTTGCAGGCTCCTGCTCCGGTAAAAGCAAAGGAAATGCTCTGCAAGCAGCTCAGCGTGGGTGGCTCTCCATAAATTCATCATCTTTGATACTTCCCCGAAATGATCAGCTCCTCCTTCACAGGAATTGCTGCTGTAAAAGGTGTGTGGCTGCTAAATGGCAAACCCGACGTGGTTTCAGCTGCGCAAACATTAATTGGATAAATATCTTTCAAAACCATGCACGAGTCATTTCTAGTTGGAGGGATGGAGCAATTCAGCTGCTCCAAGCCAAGTCTATCCCAGTGGATGTGCCTGAAGCCTGCCAGCTTCCTGGACGTGCAATCCCACTGCATGTGATCCAGAGTGCAGAGGATTTTACTGCTCTCAACTCCAGCCAAACTCCAAATCCCAGGCTAGAAGGTTGCACAAGAACTGTGCAGCTTTAATCCCTGCTTGTGAGAAACTGTCTGCAAGTTTGAGCTCACAGAGGAACGCGGCTCTCCACAGAACTTGTGTGAGTGGCTCTGGCCAAACAGCGTCACAAGGTGGGCATCCCTTTGGGGACACTGGATGCAGCCACCCCACCTTCTCCCACCACGGGAGCATCGCTGCCCAACAACCCATAAAATTAGAAAATACTAGATTAGAATCACACTCAGACAGAGCAGGTGAAGATTTACCCCAGCAAAGCGGGACAGTTCACAGCTGCTGCTTGCTGCTCTGCTCTGGTTGAACTGCTGGGGGTTCCTGTGGCTGTAAACGGGAATTCTGTCCCAAAACACAGACACAGGGACACTCCCCTACAGTTCATGACGGTGTGTGTAAGCCTGGTGGATCATAAAGAGCTTTCTTTGTGTGAACAGGCTGCACGAGCAATTTACAGGGCTTTAAAAGTGAGCACTAAGCACATAGAGGACATAGGCACTGTTTTCACTCATCACCAGAATTTCCCTTAGAAAAAAAATTGGTATGTGAGGCAGAAGTCATTCCAATTCCAAGGATGAAGGTGTCAGCTCCACGGTGTGACCTTGAACAAGACTCGCACAACTCAGGTCACGGCACTGACATCCGGGAGCAGCTCTGGGAGGAAGCAGCAGCTTCCAGCTGCCCCTCGCACCTCCCTGGGCAGCGCTCGGCCAGGAGCACACAAACAGCCACAGCCAGCATCGGGCAGGTGCGAAATACCCAGCTGGGCTTCGTGTCAGCCATGTGAAAAATGCGAGTTTTATATTTGGCTTTTCGCAAATATTCAAATGAATATTAGATGTGTTGTGCTAGAAAGTGATGCTGTGTTAATTCTCTTAAGTAGAGTGTTAAATATAGTTTTAGGTTATAACATTAGGTTAAAATAGAAACTGTGCTATGTAGGATACTTTTTTTAAAGAAAGGACTTGCAGCAAGATAGCAGCCACAGGATACCTAAATCTTTCACAGAATTTATTGCCCTCTTATCAGAAGACACGAACTTCTTCCCACCTCGCTCAGCCCTGAAGGCACTGTTAGGATTAAGAGGAAGAAGCTGACGATGACCAGACAGAATCCTGTGTTTGAATGGAATTTATGCATCATGTGTGAGGTGTATGAATATGCAATAGGCTATTGTTTTTAAGGGTTAATCCTTTGTTAACGGGTGTCCTTTTTTGAGCTCGTGCTGCCCAGAAAAAGGTACCCAGACATCCGTAACTCTTTGTCTCCATTATGTCATATTGTCCTAATTCAGACCATCCAAATTATTATTATACTCTAATTGTATTAGTATTTTTATAACCATTTTATTACTATTAAACTTTAAAAATTTTAAAAACAAGTGATTGGCAGTCACAGTGCCCGTCACCTTCCATCTCCCCTCAGGTTTCCTTCGAGGTGGCCGTGGAGGCGCGGAGCTGCCCGGCCGAGGACGTGTCCCACAGCTTCACCATCAAGCCGGCCGGCTTCCGGGACACGCTGGAGGTGGCCGTGAGCT
>NW_005054303.1:15126133-15129201 GCF_000277835.1 Geospiza fortis | reverse complement strand
CTCAGCGGCTTCCAGCCAGCACCCCTGGCATCAGCAGGGCTGCTTTCCCTCCTTCATCTCCTCATCCTTCTGCAAAGTGCACGTTCCCTCCCCATGCCGGAGCTCCCAGCTCCACTGCCATCCCCTCACAGAGCACTTTTAAACCCTCAGCAGGCCCAGCTTCCCTCCCAGCCCTGCTGTCCTCTCAGAGCCCCTATCCCGCTGTCCCTCCTCCTTCCTGCTGTGAAAAACCAGGTTCACTTTCCTGGTAAAATTTAAGTTTCATAAAGGTTGGTAGGATACGAAAATAAAGCAAAGGTAACAGCTAAGCGCTTGGCATTCAGCCAAAGCGATTTTGGAGAAACCCTTTCCATACCTTGTCTATTGCATCAGCCTACTGCATATTTATCATTATGCATGTTTAAACTTTCCCCAAACTAGTTTACATGTTCTAAGAAGGGTTTAGCATCAGATCCACCATTTCAGAGCATTTCTTGGCTGTGGTTTTTGTCCATTCTTATCATCACCTTAGTCTGTATTTTGGTCTATAGTTTTTAGAGACAGTAGGTGTGGATAGCAGTAGGGGTCTTCATCACACATTCACTGGGTGTTATCCCAACTAAGAAGCAAGTTCAATTATCAAAAGCATAACTGTATCAGCTGCTTCACCACCATTTCTAAGTTTAGTTAATAGCAGAAATATTTCTGTAGAGCTAAGTTACTTTCACATTATACACACAGAACCCAATTTTTTTAGTATTTGTGACAAGCCAGTATTATAATCTGTATTTACAACCCTGCCCTGGGCAGTGCCAGCACAGCAGCCAGGGCTGGCACAGCTCCTGTGCCAGGGGTTCCCTCTGTGGCACACCTGGGTGGGCACTTTGGGGTGCCCCCTGTGCTCCCCATGCCCACAAACACCCAGAGCAGGTTTTGCCTCAGTTTCTCTCTTTCCCCCACCAAGATTTCCTCCTCCCAGCCTTCTCCAGAAGCTCTAAAGGATCGTGTCCTTGCTTTTACCACTCCCTGTCCTGTCTGCATAACACCATCCTCAAATGGCTGCTGCTACCATAAAACACCTCACAGATCTTTCCTGGACATTTCCCAGACAAAGAAAAATCCTACCCCCATTTCCAGGCTCCTTGCAGATAAACAGCTATCCAAGTTCCCCTTATCTTTAATTCTTTTTTTTTTTTTAATGCTTCTTTCCTGTTTGTTACAGCTTGTTCCTCCATTTAACCTTTTTTTATGCTTTGCCAATTATTTTTCACTCTGACTTTACAACTTATCTAAACTGACACCAGTGTCTTTTCCTGTAAAAGTTTATTTGTGTACAAAAGAAATCAGTTTTGACTTCGACATTTTTTATAAAAAGTCCACAACACATCACAAAACTAAGGCATGTAAATAAAAAAAAAATTACAGTTGGCTTCCCGTGGGTTCACTGCCCTTTTTCAGTGCCACAGAAATTCAGAGTCCTTGAAGCTTGCTGAAAATCACAAAGAAAAACAGGATTTAAAAGGTTTCTTTTAAAAATAGTTCATAATGTTCCTCTATTTCTTTATCTAGGAAAGACTTGATAATGTTTTCAACTATTTAAAGAGCTAAAGTATTACATGGTGTGGTATTTTTTATATTAAAGTAGAAGTTAAATGGGCTGACCCATTATTAATTCCCTGAGAAGGCTTCTCCAACAAGGGAAGATAAATTTCTTCTTTTCCTAATGGATTATACCATCATTATTTCAAACAGGTAAATTTTCATCCATTTTAAGCCCTTGGATACATTTTAATACTTTTTTGGTGTTGCAGCTGGCTTTTCTCCAGTCAGTGGAATTAAAAAGTGCAGATTTGAAAATATATGAAATCAAAGCCTGAAAGTGGTTTCTGGGCTTGATTATTATCACAAAATGAAGCAAAAACTGGTCCTAAATTTAATTAATTTATGTAGCAACCCAGAAATAAATCTGCTCCCCAATTAGTTCTCTATCACTGAAAATCAGGCAGTGCAATCATCTCCTTTTACTTCTGAATTGTGCTTTCCATCACTGATATTTGTGATTTCTACATTTATTGCTTTAGTTCTGGCCATTTGGATTTGTTACACTGCCTAAGTATGAAGTGTGAGTTAAGCTGCTGGGACATTCCAATATTACAATTTTTATGTGTGTTTTATATAATTCATCTTATTTTGATGATAATCAGGAACTCAGCACACAAGAAAAACCTATTTACCTGTCTTCAACTGTCTTGTTGGAGGGGTAGAACACCTTGAAGCAAAATCCACTCCTGGGAAACGAACCCTGTGAAGGAACAAGTGGGGGGAAAAAATCCCCATGAGTGTGAGGGGAATGGCAGCGCAGGGGTAGGAGGGCGGCAGGGGAGGGTGCTCACGGGGTTGATGCACAGGCAGTCGCTGCTGGTGACACTGAAGGGGTCGTGCTTGTCAGCAGTGACCAGCAGGTCTGGCAGGGGGTAAACCCGCAGCGAGTAATCGTAGGCCCAGAACACGGGGCTGACGTACAGCGGCAGCGGGCTCAGGTGGCCCTGCGACAGAATGGTCTTCACAAACTGCAACAACGACAAAGAACAAAGCCACAAACACCTGGTGTTAAGTATTTATCTCCTGAGATAAAATGGTCTTCACAAACTGCAACAACAACAAAAAACAAACACAAACACCAAAAAAACAAAAAAAAAACCACCAAAAACAAAAACAAACCCGAACAAACAACAACAACAAACACACACAAAAAAACCAAACACAAAAGCCCACAGACATGTTTAGTTAATAGCAGAAATATGGCCCTTATCTTTAATTCTTACTGTGAAGGAACAAGTGGGGGGAACACTTGGTTTTAAGCATCACACCTGGGATAAAATGGTCTTCACAGACTGTAACAAAAACCAAAAACTCCACAACTGTTTGGTTTTAAGCATTACACCTGGGATAAAATGGTCTTTACAAACTGCAAATAAAACCCCACAAACTCTTGGTTTGAAACATTTGCTGCAAGCTCAGTTCATCCCTGTGTCAGTGTGGGTTAATAAAGAACCTTTTGGAAGCTGGAAATGTTTGGGGTTTTTCTG
>NW_005054303.1:15124736-15126123 GCF_000277835.1 Geospiza fortis | reverse complement strand
CTGCTGATTATTAATGATTTCCAGAGTAAAGCAGTGAGCTGCTCCTTCCTTTCTTCAGTTGTGGGGGTTTTAATACACAAAAGGCCAGCATTTGAAGATGTCACAATTATCTCATCAATCAGATTCTCCAGGAGAATCTACTCACCTGTTCCTCCAGCCCAGAAAGTACCAACATTGCCACAACTCTCATTTTTTTGTTTTTATTTTCCTTACTACTTTCCAGTTAACCACAAGACCCACACTTATAAAGTCTTTCCCCTGAACTGAAGAAATCCTTCGATTCCCAGATGATTTTCCTTTCTCTGTGACAAAATTTCCCTTTCTCTTGTTTTTTTTTTTTTTTAACACTGATGGCTGAATTAAAATAGGCAAAAAAGGCAGAGGAAAAGGGGAGTATACAAAAAACATCCTGCAGAAAGTGCTGCAATTCTACATTTCCTTCCTGGAAAGCCCTGGATGAGGACAGGGAAGAGTCAGGAATGCAAATGTGCCCACAAAAACCAAGGTACCGAGACACTGAGCTAAAACACCTTTCTGAGGCAAGCAAACACAAAAACTCCTGTAAAATAAATAAAACCAGACTCCATCCATCACTGCAATGAGCCAGCACTACCTGGATGGTTCTCATCCCATTATTTCAGTAAATCCCATCAGCTCCTGCTGTGGATTCATTAAGTGCAACCACACCCCAGAGCTCATTGATGGGTGAGAAGCAGAATTTCAGCTGAGGAGACAAAGCAAGCAGATGAATTTTAGAGGAAGTGACCTGCTGCTTTACTGCAAATGGCACTGGGTAACCAATCAAATCTTTAAAAAATGGTAATTTCCATTCAAATTTGCCTTTAGGAATCAGTGATTCTTGGCTGGACATTGAGGGTTGGTTGCTGCTCTGAAGTTCTGTGTTCAAGGGCAGCTCCAGTGTGACAGAATTACTCATTCCCACCTTAAACTATCATGGTTTGAGTTATTTTGCTGTCAAAATGTCAAGAAAAATAAGAATATTAAATGTATAAATGCTTCTTACAACCCCTTTGGGTTACTCATGCAATGTGGCACAAAAATGAGGATCAGAGCCCCCAAAATCCAGCCCTGCTGATCAATAAAATCAAAAATCTTGGCAAAAATTGGTGAACTCCACTCACTCACATGGTTGGGAATGTCCATGGTGCTGCTTGGGAAGCGAACACAGTTCCTGCACATTTTGTTGACCAAATCTTCCCGAAAAATAATGATTTCTTGGGTGCAGTACTGAACCCTGAGTGAAAACAGCAGTGACATTAATTAAGGTTAACCCGAAAATGAGGAAGATGCATTAGAAAGTTGATCTCCCTCTAATACAGACAATTGAATGAAAATAATACTTCCCCTTATGATGCTTTTCAGCAGG
>NW_005054303.1:15117342-15124700 GCF_000277835.1 Geospiza fortis | reverse complement strand
CCTTTCTTCACTGATTTTTTTGTCTTATATATTTAAACTAGTTACAATTCATGCAAGTGAAGAATTGTATTAATTTGAAAAATTTAAGGTAAATTTTCCTCAAAATTTATAGGCTTTGAAAATTATATTTGCACATAATTTAGTTTAAAAATATTCTTTTAAAAATTAGCAGTTACATGGTTACCTGCAGGGATTTGTGGTGAAAACTGAAAAAGGCACCAGCTGTCTGAATTCCTGAGTGATATTTTCAGCCAGGGGAGGTCTAAAATAAATAACAGAGGTATCAACAGAGACTCTTTCCATCTTTAACTCAAATTTCACTCAAAATTCCAAGATGTGAAGAAGGGAAGCAAACTGACCTTGGTAAAATAGAGCCAGGCCCAGGATCTTCAGGACCAGGAACAAACACAAATCGACTACTGCAAAAAAAAAAAAAAGTTTAACAAATCTCTTTTGTCTAAACTGATCCTAAAAACTGGGTCTGATGTTCTGAATTCAGAGAGCAGGAGCCAGGGAAGAATCCCAGGGTGAGAGCTTGGCTCCCTCATTAGGATTTTCCATGCCCAAGCTATTTTAGATAAAATCAAACTCACCCTGCTCCCAAACAAACCTGCAGGCCTGTTACAAAAGCAGCTTTTTATCTGATCACAGCTGCCTCACAGGACAGAGAAAACAGGGTAACTCTCAGCTTCTGCAAGTAATTAAAGGCTTCACAAAATAAACAGCTTTCCCCTTGCTCTGTACCTTTTGTGGATGCTGGGATATTCACAAATAATATCTGCCAGAGCCTTCAAAGAACCTGGGAAAAACAGGGCACAACACCTGGTTAGAAATAAACACACTTGGGTGAATCCCCCCTTCTGCTAAAAGGGTTTATTTTCTGCTCTCTTCATTTGTTTGCCATCATGATTTTAATTCAGTGCACATGTCTGGCTGCTTACAAAGAGCTCCCTACCTTTCAGGGACTGGATTTGATTTTTGCCATATGGTGCAGATGAAAAATTTCCACAGAAGAAAAAGCAGGTGGGAGGTGCAGAGGAATAACCTGGGGAAAGAGAGGATCTGTGAGTGCATCCATCCACTCCAGCACCTTCCAGCACTCAGCCCATCCCAGGAAAAGCAGGAACTCAAACAGCACTTCAGGCTCTGCTGCTATTAATACACCTGACTGATTTTCCTGATCCAGGCTGTTTTTAGCTCAAAAAAGGGGATGCCAATGTACAAATGTCACTTTGAGGAGCCCTGTGGCATTTACAGGCTGAGCTCCAGCAGTGTTTGTGTGTATCCAGCTCCTGCCCCAGCCACAGAATTATACCAAGTGCAATTATAATAAATAATGCCATTTTTAAATGCATTATTGCCTTCAAGAGGAAAACAGCAAGCAGGCAGCACTGGGTTGCTATTAACCTCCCTGATCATTCCAATTTAAGGGCTCTCCCAACATCCAATTTTCCCTTTGGCATTATAAAGCAACAGTAACTGGAATTGCCTGAGCAGTTGGAGGATCTGATGAGTGCTCACAACCTCACCCATTAACGGCTTCAAAGCAAAGGGAGGGGGAAAAAGAAACCTGATTCCCATCCCTGAAATAAAAATAGAAACAGCTACTCAGGCATTCATCTCACATCCCAGTTCCTCTCCATTTTCCTGACACACAGAATCACACTTGGATTTACTTCACTGCTTTTCAAAGGGCTGGTAAATAGAACAGAATTGCTTATCCCAGAGAAATGGTTCATCAATATTTTCCCTTGCTCTCCCCCACAGCTGCTCGTTTAGTTGATAATTAAGAAGGTTATTACTTGCCTGTTCAAGTCTCAAAATAGCAAATGCAAGGTGTGCATCTCTGCCAGGTGGGTCCAGCTCACTGAGCAAAGTCCATTCTGCCCTCAGCACCTGCAGGCCTGGCTCAAGCCCAGTTTGCCCAGCTCTGATCCAGACACTGCACTGGTTTTGTAACTCCTGCATGACTCTGCTCATTTGTGTCCAGCTCCCTTTTGGTGAGGAGCAGCTTCCCACCCTGAATTCTGGGCTGTTTTTAAATTCACACTTCCATTGTGCCCCAGGCAGGAGGGACAAGCTGTTCCCAACCTGCTGCAACACAAAGGAGCAATTCATAAATGCTCCTTTATGTTGCATAAATGTTTTATCCAGTGCTGTCCCCATTACAATTCATAAATGCTCCTTTATGTTGCATAAATGTTTTGTCCAGTGCTGTCCCCATTACTGATCCCAGAATCCTGGAATGGTTTGGGTTGGAAGGGACCTTAAACTCCTCTTGTGCTACCCCCTGACATGGAGACACCCTCCACTGTCCCAGGGAGCTCCAAACCCATCCAGCCTGGCCTTGGGCACTGCCAGGGATGCAGGGGCAGCCACAGCTGCTCTGGCAATTCCAGCCCAGCCAGGAATTCCCAATTTCCAATATCCCATCTGGCAGTGGGTAGCAACACTCATCTCTCTGAACTAAGGAATTAGTCTCCAAGGTAAGCCCAGGAAGAACTTTCAGGAGCAAGAGAAACATTCTTATCACAGCCCAGAAAATGGTCAAAAACCCTATTTGTACTGAGAATTTATGGAAACAAATCAGGCAGACAAGGTTTAGAGTGAAAGCAATTCTCACCTACCTGAAAACATCATGTGAAGCTTTTCCAGCACTTCTGCTTGGTCCAGCCACACATCAGACACAAACACAAACATGGCATCCTCATTCTCTTCCTCCAGCTGCTTCAGCTTTGCAGAAGCCTTCACTGAAGTTGAGGAAGGCCCTCCAAAGAAGTTGATGTTCCCATAGAAGGCTCTGCAGCATTAAAATGCTCCAGTCAGGATCCCAGCATGGTTTGGGTTCAAAGGGACTTTAAAGCTCATCCCATTCCAGTGGGATGGGATCCATTCCACTTCCCCTGTCCCAGGGATCCACTCTCTCAGCAACAAGGAATTTATGATTCCCACGGAACAGTTACCTGGCTTGGCCACTGAGAAGGGTTTACATCCCAATTTCCATTAAAAGCAGAACCCAAAGGCCTTTGGAAGGGCTTTTCTGCCAACACCACAGTGCCTCTAAGCCCAGAACTGCTTCCTTAAAATGGTATTTATTTTAAAGCATATGGGGAGGAGGAAGAACAACATACTTGAATGTCAGAGAAATTACAAAATAACAATGATCTTACTTAGAAAGCCCTAGGAAAACATGGAGTGAGGCTGCCAAAAGTCACTTTTGTACCTCGTGGTAGCAGAAGGCTCAGTGGGCGGAAATCCAAAAGCGTTCACATGAAAAACTTCATCTTCATACCAACCTAGGAGGTTTTGGAAGAGCAAAAACAGCAAAAGAACCCTTCAGTTTTTCTAAGAGCATCATGTCCTAGACATGAGTCAGAGTTGGCAGCCGTGCTGCACCGCCAGCCCCAGCCTCCATTAATCCCTCTCTCGTGGCAGCTCCACAAACCAGAGCAGGGAATGAGCTGGGTGGGAAAAGGGCTGAGAAGGAAATCAAGGTTTTTTTTACAGGCACTCCTATGAGTGGATTTGCTGCACAGCCACACAACAACCCCCTGAAGCACACAAGGATTGCCTGATTTTGCTGGCCCCATCCAAGTGCTCCTTGTCTCACAACCCCAAGTTGAGAACAGAAGGAACTTGGTGCTTGGTGATTTATTTATTTATTTATTTATTTATCCCCACTCTCATTTCTGCTCCCAACTTCTTCTCACAAGCATAAAACACCCCAGAAAACAGACTGACATCGTGGATCTTGCACAGAGGAACATTCCACAGACAGAAATAGCCTTTTTTTTTTTTTCTGCTAAAACAAGGCTCCAAAACTGCAAGCTCTTACATCATCCTAATGAGAAGCCTCATTAAAAAGCTTTGCCAGCACAGAGCAGTATTTTCAGATCATTAAATCATTCCTCTAGTTATTCCAGGCTGTCTTCCTAATCCAGTCATAACTTCTCCAAGCACGCTGGGGCCAATCCTCAAAGCTGCTCACATTCCCCAAAACCCCCAAATTCCTCCTCTCTGCCTCCAGAGTCACAGCAAAAGCTAAAGGCCAAAATTCTCAGTGCCAAACTCACTGATGGTCACCAAAATGAGACTTCTCTGCTCAGCCACAGCTTGAACAGAATAATTTATTACAAGCTAAAAACATAAACCCAGACTGCTTTACCTTCTGCCAGAACAAAGGAGGATTCAGTGTATAACCCACTGTGGAACTGGTGCAGCAAGGTTAAGGAATGTATTTTTCTTAGATTTAAAGTAGGTTTTTGAACCAAAATTTGCTTTCCAGCTGCTGTAATAGATTTGGACAGCACTGAAATGTCACAGCTTGCCTGAAGAGCCTGGAAATTCCCTGGTACCTGAGCAGGTAAGTCCAGAGAGAGCCCAGGAACTGGAACAGGCTCTGCTTCCACGGGGAGGGAAAGTCACCATGTCCAAGGGAAAGGCAGGACAAGGAATTGCAAACAAAGGAGAAAGACAGAGCTGCAGCTCTCAATATGGAATTCTGAATGGTCAGCATTGATTTACTGCTCAATTTCAAACCCTGCAGCTCTACAGGCAATTCCTCCAGCTCCTCCAGCACAACAAAAGGATATTGCTTTACTAAGGTCTAGCTGGACCACTCCTGTGGGGTCTTCTAGGAAAAATTTCCCCTACAAAACAGGATTCATTAATAAAGCAAAATATACCAAACACACAAATGCTCCAATCAGAAACATCTATCAGTCAGCATTTAGAAATAATCTGGCTGGGTTTAACGTTTTAAGAACATTAAGAAGTGAAAGAAGTGAAAATAATGTCATTTGTAGTAAATGTATCTCAGCAGCTTCCCTGGGAGCTGCTGCAGTTGGGATTGCTGGTGCTCCCCTCCCTGAAATCACAGTCCAGGGCACTGGCAAGTCCAAACTCAGCCACTGGAAGCTCCAGCCCCTCAAGAAGGGACATGCCAAAAAATCCTAACTGCTTCTGGTTGTTGACATAAAAATTTTATAGTGGGAAGGCAAATAAAGACATTTTCCACACACACTGGCACTGAATGCTTGTGGAAAAGTCTCTCAGAATGAGTAAGTGTGAAATATTTAAGTTTTCTTATTTTTTAAATGTATTCCAGCACTGAATGAGCAGTGATCAGAGACCCCACAACAAAAATGAACTCACCTCCTTGAGCTGAGTGATCATCCCAAGCACAATCACTTCTCCCACCTTAGCTGGACTGCCCAAGAGAGTCTCCACTGTCTTTAACTGGGGTCAAAGGCAAAGAATCCAATCAGAATCACATCAAACCCTCCAAACTCAAACTCCCTTGCTTGCTTTTCCCCCAAAAGCCCCAGACAGGACATGGCTGTACATGAACACCCAGCTGAGCCAGAGGATTCAGGCTCATCACCAAAATAAGAGCCTTATTTCTGAATGTGCCTTAGGAGAAGATTCCCAGTAATGGCTGGTAGCATAAAGAACTGCTGTGATCATTTGGATTAAAACTGGAAAGAACTCCCATTTTTTTTACCTGGAATTTGTTCTTGCTATCATCAGGATGAGCATCAACTGGTGAAGGAGTGAACAGCTCATGTCTGTGAGTCCTCTGCACAAACCAAAATTGAAGTGATTCAGTTTAAAAAGAAATGAGCACTGCCAAAAAGCCAGTTTGCTACAAGCACTATGCAAAACACTTCAGAAAGTTCTTACTCCATCCAACAACTTGTAACAATTCAGTCCTTTTGACAAGAATTTACTTCCAAGAAACAGATGATCAATAACACCAGATAATAAAACCAAGCCTAAAAAACGCAGCGGGTAATAAAACTAAGCCCAAAAAAAGTGTCATGAAAGCATCTGTAAGGCTGCTAAAGAAGTTATTGTGACAAGCTGGGAGGCAGAGGGTTTATGAGGCAGAGAGCAGGGCATGTTTCTGGAAGGAGAAGTGGGATCCATCCCTGAGGACTCTGACCTGCTGCAGGATGGAGTAGCGCTCCCGGAACAGCTCCGCCTTGTCCCGGGCAGTCCCAAACAAACTCGGCCTGGGCAGGTCAGTCATGGACAGGCTGCAAGGAATTCACACAATCCCAGTGTCAAAAGGGGATATTCCCCACATCAAGATGAGTTATTGATCTCAAAGGTCTGGGAGGCTGCAAAAGCTGCACCATGGTTTAGGTACATCCCTGCTCAGGATCCTGAGTTTCTGCATTTCTGCCTCCATTTCACTCCCCTCTAACTCACAGGCCTTGAGATTTATCCTTCCACCTAAAAGATGTCTGCAGAAATCCATTTTAAAAAAAGCAGTTATGCCTTTAAGCAGTTGGGAACAAAAGCATTATTCCTCCAGTTTCTCACCAGCTGCTCCTAATTTTTCTTTTTTACTCTTTGGAGCTCTTCTTAGAAACCCCCCAGGGCTTCAGGGAGCTGCAAGATACAGACTAAGAAATAAATACAGGCAACAGACAGATCAAATTTATTAAAAAAATAAATTTAAACAGCCCAATGTGAGGAAAAAAATAACCCCAAACTACCTTTAGTGATGTATGACCTTAGCCTTACTGTCTTTTTTATTCATTAGGTGGAATAAACTTGGTTTATGGTCTTAAATATTTATTACTTTTCTCACTCAGGCTTCAGCTGAACAGAGCCAAGAGGGAAAGATTAAAACCAGACTTATCCTAGAGAGGTTTTGTTCTTAAAACAGGAAGTGCTTGAAATTTAAAATATGGGAGACTTACGGCAGAAACTTCTTTCTTTCTGAATTATAAATAAAACGTGGAATGTCAAAGGCTCCAATAATGTTGAAAACATTTTCTCTGAAATAAGAACAGTGACAGCATTAACTGAATGTTACCTTCCAAGCAAAGCCATTCTGAGATTCCATGAAGAGGGTGAAACAAACTGACAAATATGTTGGCTAAAATGACATTTTTTTGTTCAATATCATCACCACTTCTCTTTCTATTTTATATTCTATTTTCTAGTCTATTTTCTCCTTCATCTTTTAGTTAAATAATGATAAAGACTTGTCCCTGTGATCTGTAGAGTTTTTCCCTTCAGGACTCTGCACTGAGAATCTGTACATTTGGATTTCTCTTCACTTCTGGAGCAGAAAAAAAACTACATTAAACACAAAAAAGCACCACAAAGAAGAGTCACCCTCACACCATCTGCATCATAAAGATTCCAATGGCAAGGAGCAAAGTTAAACCCAAATTTTCTCCATCCTGAGAGGCTGGGGGATGACAGGATCTAATTGACATGCCCAGCAAACCATCTCTTTTCATGCTTTGCATCATGATGTGAACATGAAAGGAAACACATCCATCAGCATCACAAAGTTCTCAGAAGCTCCAGTAATTGCTGCATACTTTGTTATCACAGAA
>NW_005054303.1:15116633-15117292 GCF_000277835.1 Geospiza fortis | reverse complement strand
TCCCAGAGGAAAACTTCTCCAAAGTGCTTTCAGAAAAGAAAGGAACAAAAGCAACTTGAGATAACTTTCATCTAGAGCAAAGCAAATAAAGCATGGCCAGAAGTGTTGGTTAATATTCCACCTGCAGCACACCCAACACACAACCCCAGGAGCTGAATTCCAGAATTGCAGGTTCTGTTCAGGGCCCCCTGGAGGCCCAGCCATGAGGACAAAGGCTCCAAGGAGGAACCTGGTGATGCCTTGTGCAGGCTGCCCTAGAGCAGAGGCTGGATGGAGTTCCAGAATAAAGCAGGGATTGATTCAAAGCATCTCCTCCATGGATCCACCTTGGGCAGCACAAGAGCCCAGCCAGGGCTGCACCCAAGATGAACCAAAATGGCCCCAAAATGCACGGCCGGGCACGGGGTCTCTCCCTGGGATCAGCTCTGCTCCATTTGCATCTTGCAGTTCATTGTCCCATTCCAGCTTTAGCCCCTGCAGTCCCACCCTGCTTGTTTTTCTCTCTCCAGCCCACGGTGTTTGTGCTCTTGGGCTGAGATTTGGATCATTTGTCCTTGGTGCCCAGCTAGAGCAGGAATTGTTTTGTCTCCCTGCTCTGTGCACAGAGCTCACCATCCCTTCATATGAAGCCCAGACCCACACACTAAAGCAGCACAGAA
>NW_005054303.1:15109337-15116347 GCF_000277835.1 Geospiza fortis | reverse complement strand
AGGAAGAAGTTTTTCACAGAAAGGGTGATAAAGTTCTGGAATGTTCTGCCCGGGGAGTTGGTGGAGTCCCCATCCCTGGGTGTGTTTAACAAAGCCTGGATGTGGCACTGGGTGCCAGGGCTGTGTCTCCCTGCTCTGTGCACAGAGCTCACCATGACCTAATGTGAAGCCCAGACCCTCACACTAAAGCAGCACAGGATGTGAAAATATTAAAGCTAAACCTGAGGCATCACTGGAGCAAAGGCAGCAGCAGGAGGGCAAAAGCACAGAGCAGTGACTGCAGACAGTGCCTGGCACTCGTGTCCCCAGGAGGAACAAGGAAATGCCAGCAGCTCCCACAAGTCCCCAGAACATTTCTAATGTCACCCTACATGGCCTCATCCGGGGCCCGGCTGCATTCCTGGACTGCTGCTTCCACCAGGGGCTGCTCAATCATGTTGGATGACACTGGAAAGAAAAATCCCAAGGATTAAACCTGCAGCAAGGAAGGAAGTGAGTCTCCAATACTTCACATTAAATGGTTGAGTCTCCTCACGGGAATACACACAAATAATTCATGAAATGAATTTTCTGTAATGACACACAGATGGATCACTTAATATTGCCACCAAAAGGACACATTCCTAGGGAAAAAACACCCCAAACATGGAGAACAAGACAATTATAGTTTATGCAAAGCTGCCAAATATATCACAAATGTGTTAGAGCTGAGCTCTCACATTCTGGAGGTTAATTTGGTTCCAGAACATTATCACAAGGATTGCTGCCTTAAGTATTCCAACACAGTTCTGGAGATGGGCACATTGTTGTTTTCATGGATTTATGATAATTGAAATGAGTTTGAAGGCCTCCCCATCCTCACAGGTAAGAATTCCTTCAGAATATTGCATCAAAATATTCCTTCAAAATATTCCTTTAAATTATTCTTTCAAAATATTCCTTCAAAATATTGCATTAAAATATTCCTTCAAATATTCCATCAAAATATTCCTTCAAATTATTCCTTCAAAATATTCATTCAAAACATTCCATCCAAATATTCCTTCAAAATCTCCCATCCATCCCTGCTCTCTGGCAGTGGGAAACCATTCCCTGTGTCCTGTCACTCCATGTGTAAATAGCCTCTCTCTTTAATATTTAAAATAAATAAAATAAATAAATAAACTTTAATATTTAAAATGACAGTTTCAGGTACAAAGATGTCCAGACAAACTTTTGGTAACTGCCACTGAAAAATGTTACTGCTCTTGGGAAAATCAGGATATTCTGCACTGCCAACTCTTTATATGGCACAAATGTCTTCTGCTGACATTGCAAACCTCAGTGTTTAACCAAAATAAAAGGCCAAAAAATACATTTGTCTCAATCAACCCTTTACACTACAATGATACCTCAGTGCCTCTGCTGCCAGTAACTGTCTTTGTCTTTATGACATCAGAAATGCCAGGAAAATTGGCTCAAGAAAAAGAAATTGTTTACTTACAAGGCTGTTTTTCAACTGCATCGATGACATTTTCAATTATATCGTCAAGTTCTCCCTCACTGGTGGACTGGAAAGCTTCAGTGAGATACTTCAGGGCATCCCTAATCCCAGAGGAGAAAGCACAAAAAGCAATTAATGTTCAATAGTTGACACAAACTGTGCTGATTTTGGCAGGTGTGCACATCATCACCACATGGCTTGTGGTTAAAAAGCAGAAATAATTAGCTCTGCATAATAAAACACTGGTTTAAGTCAAAGAAAAAAATCATTGGGATTGAAAATATCAGGGGAAAGATGTGGAGAACCTCAGCTTCACACAACAAATTCCATGTTGGAAGGGAATTCTGGAGTCTGTGTGGTCCAACCTTCTCCTGAAAGCAGGGCTTGGGTTATGCTGTCCAGGGCCCTGTGGAGCCAAGCCTGGAGAGCTTCCAGTCAGGGAGATTCCAGCATTCTCTACTCCATCAACTTCAAAGTTTAATTACAACTACAATGAAGAATCAAATGTCTCTTGCCCTATCGCTGTGCATCCTTGAGAACACTTCTCACTTTCAGGAAGACTGGGATTAGCTCCTCATGAATCTTCCCTTCTGGAGGCTAAATCAACCCAAATCCTTCACATCCTCCCCATGCCAGGCTCTCTGACTCCCTAATCATGGAATCCCAGAATGGTTGGGGTTGGAAGGGATCTTAAATCCCATCCCATCCCAACTCCCTGCCATGGCAGGGACACCTCCCACTGTCCCAGGGTGTCCCAGTGTCCAGCCTGGCCTTGGGCACTGCCAGGGATCCAGGGGCAGCCACAGCTGCTCTGGCAATTCCAGCCCAGCCAGGAATTCCCAATTCCCAATCTCCCACCCATCCCTGCCCTCTGGCACTGGGAGCCATTCCCTGGCTCCTGTCCCTCCATCCCTTGTCCCCAGTCCCTCTCCAGCTCTCCTGGAGCCCTTCAGGCCCTGCCAGGGGCTCTGAGCTCTCCCTGGAGCCTTCTCCTCTCCAGGGGAACATTCCCAGCTCTCCCAGCCTGGCTCCAGAGCAGAGGGGTCGCAGTCCTGGGAGCAGCTCCATGGATTCCTCTGGACTCACTCCAGCAGCTCCACATCCCTCATTTTGGACTCCAAATCCAGGTGCAGCCCTGAAGCTGGGATGTCACCAGAGCAGAGTTTCCAACGTGTCCTGCTTCTCCACAGCCCCCAGCCCAGGACCACCTCTACAGCCCCCACAGGACCTGCTCCAGTTTATCAATGTATTTGAAATAGAAGTTATTTTAATTCTCAATAACGTAAGATTTAGAAATCCAATTCTTCCCTCAACCTTAGACAAGAGTCTCACATTAAAGATAACAATTTTCTTACTAATGTCATCTGCTGGCCAACCCAACTGGCATTTTGGCGATCAGCCTGACCTTCAAAGTGTCTCAGCTCATGGAACTGTGGAGTCAGGAGTTCTGGACTTGTGCTCCTCTCTAATGAAAGTATCAGGGCACTGTCCAAAATAATCACATCCCATCCATGACAGAGAGAGAATTTAATTGATATTAACACACACGAGAAAGAAAGGGAAAATAAGAGCGATGGGAGACGCAGTCTTTTTTAAATCATGACACCTTCCACTGCGAGCAGGAATCCCTTTTCACTGACCTTGGCATCTCTAAATAACACATCGTATTATATTGGAAATATACAATTCCTGTCCTTGGAAATGCCATTCCTTCCTCTAGCAAAGAACGCTGAGCACAAGACCGGCAAGTGAACTCTGATCCCAGGGTTGTGAGGGTCAGAGGCTGACAAAAAAACTCAACCGAACACCCGGCACCAGCATCAGGGAGGGCTCCAAGGGGAGACAGACCATGGGCAGCTTTTGGCGGCACCCAGGGTCATGAGAGGGATGGATGGACAGACGGATGGAAGGAAGGGGCCCGCAGCAGCAGGACGGGCTAAAGATGGCTTTGGAGGAGCCCTCAGAGGCCTCGATGCGGGGGAAGGAGGATAGCACTGGAGGATGTTTGCCCAAGATCAGTGTCCCAGGTAGGACATAAAGCAACAACTGTCCTCCTGAGGAGATCTCTAGTCTTGTTACTCATTTGAAATATCCTCTCCCAGTTTATTTCTAGCTTTGAAGGGCAAACAAAATTGTAACTTGCAGTTGAATGTGCGGTAATTATGAAGCTCTTGATGTAAGATGTGATTTAGGATCCTATCTGCTCATTAGATCCTTCCACTGGTAACCAAGATCTTCATTAAAGACACCTGAAACCAGATGCAATTCCCAACTGCCTTAGCTGTTACTCAAGCAAATATAAATTTACTTCCTTGGAAGTGCCTTTACTGGGAGAAGGACACAACCAGAATTTGTGGCTCCAGGGCGCATGTTCAGTTTGGCTTCTGGTCTCTGGAGGATATTCCCAAAGTCCCATCCATCCTGGAATGGTGCCATGGCAGCTCAGCTCAGCCCAGCTCAGGGCTGGTCATCTGCTGGTGCCAGAGTTGAGCTGAGAATGCAGCAGAACAAACCCAGGTTTGGTTGAGGCTGCCCATCTCATCACCTGGTCTTGGAGGAAGGACTGGATTGGGAGCTTGTGGCAAGGTGGATTGGAGTCTTCTCCCAGGCAGCTGCTGATGGACAAGGGGAAATGGCCTCAGGTTGTTCCAGGGTAGGTTCAGGATGGATTTTAGGAACACTTCCTTCCCTTAAAGCATGGTGAGGAGCTCTCCAGGGCAGTGGTGGAGTCCCCATCCTTGGAAAGATTTAAACACCGTATGGATGTGGCATATGGGGACATGGGGCAGTTGTGGCCTTGGCAGACTCCACATTTATAGAGGGCTTTTCCAACCTCAACAATTCCCTGATTCTATAAAACACTTGCTGTGACTGACACACGTTACCCAATACAATTATCCATGCTATCACTTTGTTGCTTTGTAGCTCACAATATTTCTCCCTGCTCTTTCCCCGCAGGCCCAGCACAGGCTCCTCTGCATCTCCAGTTCTCCAGAGTCTCTCACTTCAGATTTTCTTGGCAGAAAACATCCATCAAACACATCTGACTGTGAATTGGTCCTGCGAGCACAGGATGCTCTCCAGGGCTGTTTTTACATAATCACAGCATCCCAGAATGGCATGGATGAGAAGAGATCTTAAAACTCATCTCATCCCACCCCCTGCCATGGCAGGGACACTTTCCTCTGTCCCAGGTTGCTCCAAGCCTCATCCAGCCTGGCTTTGGACACTTCCAGGGATCCAGGGACAGCCACAGTTCCAGGATTGTGGAGTAGCTGCCTTCTCTCCAGATGGAAAACACCTGATATTTCATTCAAACACTCATCCCCATCTCTCAAAGTACAGCTTTGATTCCACAGAAGGCTCACAAAGCAACTCTTGAAAGAGTTTGATCGAAAGACTGCAGGGATTTACAGACAGACAGAAAATGTCAGCTCTTTTCTATAGCCCATTCTCAACTGCACAATTTATAATTGCTCCTCATCGGGGAGTGAGCTCTTGGGTGAAGCTGCTGCTACTCTCTTCAGACAAAGAGCTGCCATCTGACAGGTCTCAGCTATTTTGGCAGGAAATATGATTCATTTTTTGTCACAGGCATGCAGCTAGGTGCACATTATAAGCCCAATTCTTACATAAGTACCTTCATTTGCTAAAATTACTGCTTATTCTCCTTCTAAGAAAACCTGATGCTGCCATTCAGCTCCTGTCTCGCCACATGAAGGAAGGTGCACCTGGAGAAGGGATGTGCCCCTTGTCCAAAAATAGTTTTCTCTGAAGCTATGACCAACCAGGGAATGCAAAGCACACTCCTACAGCATCCTGCTGGATTTGGGGGCTCTCTTTGCTTGCCTGGAGCCTCCCACCAGAGATATAAAAGTATTCCAGCGTGAGCTGCAGCCTTGTGTTCCACTGAGCCATCTGCAGCTCTGCAAGCCATGCCCAAATCTTTGTCACCTTCTGTGGCTTTGCTGGACATCACAGCAGCTGGAGAGGGACTGGAGAGCCCAGTGCTCCAGGATCAGCCAGCGTGGATCTGCCTGGATCCATGGAATTGTTTTGTTACACTGACAAACAGCTCGTTCTCATGTCTGTCACTGCTCCACTGACAGAATCCCATCTCCTGAGACAGCACATGGAAGCTCTACCTGGCCTAGAGATCTATGGATAGAGTTTGTCTGCTTCCCATGGCTTTTTTATCTCTTCCAAATGCTGATTCCTACATTTTAACCACCATCCCAACGCACCAACAGTACCTTGCCTCATTTTAGGAGCTCAGGACAGGTCCTGATCCCTGTGTCACCGCTGGGGGAGCAGCTGGAGCTGTGCCAGGGCAGGTTTGGGTTGGATCTCAGGAAAGGTTCTTCCCCCAGAGGGTGCTGGCACTGCCCAGGCTCCTCAGGGAATGGGCACAGCCCCAGAGCTGCAGGAGCTGCCAGGGATGCCCAGGGTGGGATTGCTGGGGGTCTGGGCAGGGCTGCCCTGGATGATCCCTGTGGGTCCCTTCCAATTCAGGAGAGACTGTGATTAATATTACCAGTTTATCAACGTGAACAATTAACATCTTCCCTCCTAGATCCAACAGAGGAAGTGTATGTCCTGCTGTCACAAGAAAATCTTGACAATTGCTTTCTGATGCCCTTTTATAAGATGCTAAAGTGCACATTTCTCCCAAGTTCCACTCTACTATCTCTGAAGAGCTGTACCTGTTTTATTTTGAATTCCATTAATTCCAGCTGGACACAGAGTTCAGCTGGAACTGACTCAGTTGTTGATAAAACAGAGTAAGAACTGGAACTGTCCAGCTGTTTAATGAATATCAGCTAGTATTTCATAGCTGCTGTTTCTGGCTTGTCTCACCTTCAGAGAGACAGGGAATTCTGCTGTGTTTGCCTTATCACAGAATCCACAGGATCATGGAATGGTTTGGGCTAGAAGGGACATTAAAGTCGATTCCCTGGATCCATAGCCATGGCAGGGACACCTCCCACTGTCCCAGGTGCTCCAAGCTCCAGTGTCCAGCCTGGCCCTGGGCACTGCCAGGGATCCAGGGGCAGCCACAGCTGCTCTGGCAATTCAATTCCAGGGCCTCCCCACCCTCCCAGCCAGGCATTCCTTCCCAATCTCCCACCCATCCCTGCCCTCTGGCACTGGGAGCCATTCCCCCTGGTCCATCACCCCGTGCCCTTGCCCGGAGCCTTAAACCCCGTCCCGCTTTGGGACCCAGCTCCTCCTTCCCTTCTCGCCCTGTGATTTGCGTTTAGCTCTCCTATTCCCGGTGCTTCGTTCCTCCTCTCGCGCCCATTATTCACATCCTCCCGCATTATTCACATCCTCCCGCACGGTTTATTCCGCCTCACGCCTCAGCCCGGCACTGCTGCCCGGCACCGCTGCCCGGCACCGGGGCCAGCGCGCTCTCCCCGTCCGCTCCCACCCCGACGCGCGCCGGGTGCCGCCCCACACTTTGGACCCTCCTCGCTTCCCGTCCGCCCCAGGGGAGCGACCGGCGGCGGAGCCGCAGCTTCACCCG
>NW_005054303.1:15087733-15109051 GCF_000277835.1 Geospiza fortis | reverse complement strand
CGGGGCCACTCCGTCGCCTCATCCCTCCAGCCTTTCCCTGCGCGATCAGCGCCCTCCTCCTGCCCCGCTCGCACGTGTGGGGCCGGGCTGGTGGAGCCGGTTCGCTACTTCCAAGCCGCCCTTCCTTCGCTCCTCAGCGCGTCTCCCTTCAAACCTTGACGCTGTAATTTGTGGCTCAGCTTTTCCAGGGTGTCATTCGCGTTCTCGCTGCTGAGTCCCCGTGTTTTTTGTTTGTTGGTAGTTGTGTGGTGCTTACAGCGCGTTTTCCTCCCGTAGAAAGCGCTGCTGTCGCCTCGAAAACAAGCTGGTGGCAGGCTGAAACCCGCCCACAATTTAGTTTGGTTTTTTTTCCTCTGGTTCTATCATAAGGATGTCCTTGTGTCTTTTAACTCTATGACTACAACCCAACTACATCAAATACATCCACTTAGTTTTACCTTTTATTTTTCTGTTTATCTGTTCATCTTGTCTGTCTGTGCACATTGGCCATAAAATTGCAAATACCTGTGCTTGGTGTAATTCCTGGTCTTGATCAGGTGAAAACTGTTATTTCTATAATGATAGTGCATATTCTATATATTCTTCATGTATATAGAATATATATACATAGAGAGAGAATAGTTCATATTCTGTATATATATGTTCTATAATCTTTTATATATCTATTCTATATAAAATAGTCTATATATATATATATTTCATGGTCTAAGGTAACTTTAAAGTGTTCAAATCTTGTCCTTCTGTACTCAAGCAAAGAACTCCAGTGGGAAGCTCCTGGATTGAAACTCCATAATACTCTGTAGAACTAAATATCCCCATAATCACTGGTAATTTTTAGTAGTTTTTATGCTCTAAATCTTTAAAACTGAGGTTGAACTAATGAGCACAATGTTTTCAAAGGTTTTCTAATAAAAAATTGTGGGTTCATGGTACATTCAGAACAGACAAAGTATATGAAGTTTAGCAGACAAACTTTGCAAGTGTTCTTAGTAGTTTTCCGTATTTATCTGTTGAAAATATTATGAAAACTGTTGCTCTGTAGGCAGCCCTTTGCACAGATAAATCATCTTTCACGTGTTGCTGCTGGACTCCTGCCCAACAAACTTTATTTTTGGCATCAGGGTGTTTGCTCAGAGCTGGTTCAGGAGCAGGTGCTCGACCTCTGGCATCTCCAGATGAAATTGAGACAACTTGAGCTCCTTGCAGAGGCTGCCAGGGCTGTGTGACAGCAGAGCAGAGGTGCCTGGCAGAATAAATTACCAAAAACAGGATGAGCCTGCCTGCCTGGCACCTTTCACAGTGAGAAATTCATAATAAAACCTCATGTGAAGGCAAGTCATCAATATCAGTAACTGGATTGGCACTAATTAAATTTCAGTTTTGTATTTAACTTCCTCACATTTGTTTCATTTTGAGCCAGTTTTTATTTGTTTACTGACTCTGGCTGCTTACTCACTGCCAGGCTTCCATTTCTTCCTGCTGCCAAGGCAGTAATTAATGCTGTAGTTGTTACTCACCACCAGTACTGCATTTTTTTTGGGCTTCCTCTCTTGTTTGTTGTTTTTCCTCGTGATTATTTCCCAAATTATTTTTCTTTCTTAATGACCTCAATTCAGGACGCTTCATAAATCTTTTTTTCCACAGAAGAATTAATTTTCTCCTTTATATTTAACACCTTGGTCTTTCAAGTTACTGCTGCAGGTAACTTTTTCTGTTTCCAGTCCATTTTTATATTCTATTTTTTATTTTTCCAATATGCCAATGGAAACAGCTCCTGATAAAAAGTACCTAAATGAGTTCTAATTCAGGAGTTTCACATCTGGTTGATGTTGTTACACATCTTTTCTTGGCAAAATGAAGTTGCTCAATCTGTGCCTTTATTGAGAGGTCCTGAGGAGGAATGAGTTGTTTCTTTTTAAAATAAATTCATTTTCTGATCAGAGCAGTAACACTGGGGTGTGACTTCTGATTTCCTTGAGGTCATTCAGTGTTGCTGAGTAACCTGGCTTGGCATTTCATGTGCAAACACAAAAAGCAGAACTGATTGAACATTTGAATGTTCCCCTTTCAGTCCATTGAAGAAAATGAAGTTTATCTGCCCAGTGATGAGCTCTGGATCTATGACATGGACAGTGGGCTGTGGTGAGTGGCACCATTGGTATGAAATTACCACCTAAAGCTGATTTTTGTCACTGATGTGCAGGGAAAAGCCTTCGGGGACATTGGTCATGTTAAACAGCAGGTGTTTAATGTCAGCACTGAGGGACAGAGCTGGGCTGGCAAATGAACTCCAGGAAACAAAACCCTGCTGAAGGCTGATTAATTATTGTGTGCAAGGGAATGGTGGCTCCAGGCTCTGTTAGCACAGCTGCATTTACCTGCCAGTTTATTTAGGCTTAGGTTTTTTACATTCACTTTTATGTTAGAGCAGTTAAACACTGGCTACTTGGACTCTTGATCCAGTTACAGTTATACATTTATTATTTTTGCTCTTAATTCCATGTACATTGCAACTCAAAAATAACTCACAACTTGCCCTTTTTCTCTTTCCTTCCACTTTCTTTTTTCCTCCCAAAAATAACTCAGAAGTTGCCCTTTTTCCTTCTACTTTTATTCCTGCCTTTTTTCTCTTTCCTTCCACTTTCCTTCTTCCCCCCCTTTTTTTGTTTCCTTCTTCCCCTCCTTTTTTTGTTTCCTTCTTCCCCCTCCTTTTTTTGTTTCCTTCTTCCCCCTCCTTTTTTTGTTTCCTTCTTCCCCCTCCTTCTTTTTGTTTCCTTCTTCCCCCTTCTTTTTGTTTCCTTCTTCCTCTTTGTTTCCTTCTGTTTGTTTCCCTCTTCTGTTTGTTTCCCTCTTCTGTTTGTTTCCTTCTTCTGTTTGTTTCCTTCTTCTGTTTGTTTCCTTCTTCTGTTTGTTTCCTTCTTCTGTTTGTTTCCTTCTTCTGTTTGTTTCCCTCTTCTCTTCCCCTTTTCCCCTTTCTCCTCTCCTCTTCATCTTCTCTCTCCTTTTGCCCCTTTCCTCTCCTGCCCTTTCCCCCCATTCTCTTGCCCCATTTTCCCCCTTTCTCTCTCTTGCCCCATTTTTCCCCTTTTTCTCTCTTGCCCTATTCCCCTCCCCATTTCTTTCCCCCTGTGACCACGATTTGCTGTCCCATTTTGTGGGAAGGGCTGCCCAAAACCTTTCACATTCCTTGCTTTTCCTTTCTGTGCTCCCAGGGACCAGGAGAGGGATCAGGGTTAAACAGAATTTTCCAGGTTCTGTTCAACCAGGATCTGCTCCTGGCCTGCCTGAGCTGTCCTCTGTTTTCCATTTCTGACATCCCAGCACTGCCAGATTCTCATTTCAGGAGTTCCTGGAGTTAATAATGTTTCCAGATTCTGAATAATTAATATTTCAGCTCTACTGAAGCTCTCCTAATGTGAATCTCACCTCCAGAAAAATCAAATACTTTAGAAACACCCAATATCCACCTGGGAGTTCTCTTCCACCACAGAAGCCCAGCTCCACCTGCAGCTCCTACTTATGGCCCAAACTGTATTTTCACCTTTAGGTCTAAAAATTCTGAATAAATCTCTTTGGGATTGTTACATTTTGGCAGGTTGGAAGGGGTTTAATGTATTTTTTTATTTAATTGCAGGACAATGCACCTGATGGAAGGGGAGTTACCCACCTCCATGTCAGGCAGCTGTGGGGCCAGCATCAATGGGAAGCTGTACATTTTTGGGGGATTTGATGATAAAGGATACAGCAATAGGGTATTGTAGTCTTTTTTCCCCCATAACATTGTATTTTAATAAGTACTAATACTGTTTATCTGGTGAATTTTTATTTGAATTAAAGAGAAATTTCTATTTCTTTAAACCTTCTATATTTATGCCACTGCTTTCCCAATTGGGTTTTTAAAAATATTCTGACAAGCTTAATTGAGACTAATCTCTGAATATCACTTTTCTTTTTGCTCTTTGGTAGCAATTCACTGCTTTAAATGATCAGGTAATAATTAAGGTTAAAATAGAGCCACCAGCTTTCCTTAGAACTGAAAACTGAATTAACAAAAGAGATCGAATCAGTTGTTTTATCATTGAATATAATAAAATCAGAGTTGACTCCTGACTAGAAAACAGTGAAATGGAGCCTCTGGTGAAACTTTCTGCCCATTCTTCCACTTTAACTTTATTTTTTATGGTGTATTTCCCATTTTAAACTCACTGCCAGTTCCTCTTTTACTTCCAGGCTTCTGGTGGGTTGTTTTTTCTGATGTTGATTTGTGTTTTTTTCTGAAAACATTGTCATTTTTCTTTCCTTTCCAGCTGTATTATGTCAATTTGAGAACAAAAACCGGAACCTACAGGTGGAAAAAAATCACAAATTTTAAAGGTCAACCTCCCACACCTCGGGACAAACTTTCCTGCTGGGTGTACAAAAACAGGTACAAAAATATTGAAAATATTAAAAAGATTTAATTTGTGTTCATTGCAGAGAGAAAGGGTTAAAAAGTGAAGAGAACTCAGGGTTGGGATGGAGGAAACTCTGATTTTTAGTTTGACTTGCTGGGGGATTTTGTAACAACTTTGTACCAGAGTTTGCTCACATGAACCAATGGCAAATAAATGGTGAGCTGAACTAATGGTAAATAAAACCCCACTTCAGGAGAGGGCTGGGAGATTTGGGGTAAATTTGTGGGATGTTTTACACTTTAGAAGGCAATCATGCTTCTATTAGATGATTTTAACACATTAAAAAAGTATAAAATTATTAAAAAAGTATATTTAAAAAAAGTATAAAATTACTTTCTCTGCAATATTCATTATTTTAAGCATTAAATTTACCTGCAATAAATCCATGTGGTGGATTCCCAAGGATTTTAAGAGCTGGCAGTTGCAGAGGCATTTCAGGGATTATCTTTATCTTGTAAGGACTGAGTCAGCCTGGACATTTGTGTTGGGAAAGTGACTGAGTGTGTTTAGAAAACAGAAATACTCCAGATTTTCTGTCTGTTATGGAAAATGTCTGGATAATGAGGCAGAAGTGATCACAAGCAGGTGCCCTGTCAGTGCTTTATTATTAAATGTGTTACAAACAGGTCAGAATGTGATTTATAGTGCACATTATCAGATGGAAATGATTTCTTTCTGGACTCCACATCCAAAGAGGTTTTGCATAACTGTGCAATGCCCCTGGGTGCCAGATCTTGGCTTTGTAATTCTAATTTAACTGCAGAGATAGGAAAATAGAGATATTGAACAACTCCTTAGCTGTTAACACAAGATTATTCAAAACTAAATGCATTTATTCAAAGTATTGTGTCACCTGCACGCTGAGAAAATCACCTGGTTTAGATGATAGAGTGGAACCTTTGGATGTAAAAAAAGATTCTTTATGAATGGCCCTTTCCTGGGTGGAATATTGGGCTGGGAGGTGTGTGAGCATCCTTCAGTAGTGCTTGGTTGAAAAATTTCATTTTCAGCCAAAAAGAGACTTTTTGTGTCCTGTGGGACAAAGCTTGGGAACATTTCTTGCCAAAAATCAGACACAGAAGGTAAAAAATGCAGCAGGAGCACAGGAACTTCACTAGGGAAGGGCAGAGAAGGAGGCATTTCACTGTCCTGGGTTTTATTTCCCATTTTTACCTGAGAACAGCACTGGAAATAAACTTTTGGGGAGAGGAACAGAGACTTGGAGGTGTCTTGAATCATTTCCTTGTGTGGGTTTCAGTCAGGTTTGCTGAGGGCTGTGACCTTCACCTTGCTTGGGTTTGCACCAGCAGGTGCAACACAAAATATTCTCTTTGTTTGTATCACTGCCAGTGCAGCATAACCCAAAATACTCATTATTGCAGCTGATTCATTTTCATCTTATTTACAAAAGAATGAGCTGGTTTTGTTCTTTCAGGCTGATTTATTTTGGAGGTTATGGCTGCAGGAAGCACAACGAGCTCAGTGACTGTTTCGATGTCCACGATGCATTTTGGGTAAGAGATTTCCCTCATTCCCACTGATTTCTGATTCAAAAAAAAAAAAGATCCTTCTTATCATCCTTGATGAGCATGAAAATCTGATTTTTCTTTTATTTGTAGCATCAGCAGAAGTGCAAATTTGGACTCTTTTTTAGATTTGAAATTCCATTTGAAATTGGAAATTTAGGTTTGAAATTCCAGATGCTGCACGTTGGGAGTGGTGGTTGTTCCACATATTCCAAGTTCCCAGTGCTGGCCTTGGAATGCAGTGAATTAAATGCTGTCAAAGCTGGATTTTAATCTGAAGGCATATTTTAAAGCTGAAAATCCCAGAAAATGGAAATAATTTTTATAATTAAATGTAATAATTTTTATAATTTATTTCTTTGAAGTAACATTAGGGAATTTATAGCTTCCCAAGTCTAGGTGGCAAATACTCTGAGTTAATTTATTGAGTTTATTTTCCAGAAAGATGCCTGGATTATCAACTTTCCTACAGTAATTTCTTATAATTAATACAAAGATGACTGAGCAGAGCATTGACAGGAAGCTCCTGACATTAGATGTTAAAGACCCAAGAATTGTTTTTTTACAATCTCTTAATTTCTCAATGTGTTACAATGAAATTTAGAAGGTGAAATTTGCTTCAGTATCTGATGTTGGGGCCCAAAGCCAATTTTCAGGTGTCACAGCCTGAACACCCCTGGGTGCTGCTGACCTTCAAGTGAATCTAAGCTGCTGCAGCATTCTTAAAAATATCACCCCACATTTTCATGAAATTGCCTATTTTAGTGTATTTTCTGTTTGGACAGATCCCTTCCAGGTTTGTGTCCTTCACTAAGCAGCAAGATTTTAAAATAAAATATATATATTTTTTTTAATGTCTTCTTTTTTTTTAGGAAGGACAGATATTCTGGGGATGGCACAATGATGTTCATGTTTTTGATACAACCACACAGACTTGGTCTCAGCCAACAATTCGAGTGAGTGGGTTTTAATCTCACACCTTGACACAGTTGGGATTTTACTGACTTTTAAATCATGATTGTGCTCTAGAAACTGGGGACACCTCCCACTGTCCCAGATGCTCCAAGCCCTGTCCAGCCTGGCCTTGGGCACTGCCAGGGATCCAGGGGCAGCCACAGGAAGGCTGGGAATTTCCAATTCCCAATCTCCCACCCATCCCTGCCCTCTGGCACTGGGAGCCATTCCCTGGCTCCTGTCCCTCCATCCCTTGTCCCCAGTCCCTCTCCAGCTCTCCTGGAGCCCCTTCAGGCCCTGCCAGGGGCTCTGAGCTCTCCCTGGAGCTTCTCCTCTCCAGGGGAACATTCCCAGCTCTCCCAGCAGAGGGAAATTGCAAATCTGCATCCGTGTATAATTCCCATGGAAAACCTCTCACAGGAGAGCTCTGCCTTATTGAGATTAAGGTATTCTCTAAAGTTCATAAAACCCAGGTGAGTTTATGTCAGAACTCAGCAGAAGTTGTATATTTTAAAGAGTGTCTGGCAGCTTTTTATGGTCTTTACAAGATGTTCTAAAATCCCAATAAATGCAAAATGTAAAATTCCCATTGCAAAGTAAAAGCCACTTTTGCCACCTTCAGTTCTGATTTACACAGGGAGGATTTTCTGGCATGTGGATATAACATCAAATTTTAAGATGTGATTTCCAGGGGTTTCAGTAGCAGTTCCTGATGGTTTATAGATCAGAAAGTAAAACTGTCCAGGAGATTTTCTGGTGTTCTGAAGGATTATTTTGCTTCTTTCAGGGTGGAGATCCACCTCAGCCTCGAGCAGCTCACACCTGTGCTGTGCTGGGAAATAAAGGTTACATCTTTGGAGGACGAGTGCTGGTAATTCAATATTTCCTTAGCAGTCATATTATTCTCTTGGCAGTTTTTTTTTTTTCTTTTTTCTTGTCATTTTGTAGTAAGAAAAAAAAAATCCCAAATGTTTTTGGCCTAACCTGGATGTTCAGGGCTCTGTATCCAGGATGCTGCTTGTCATCACCCTTTACAAAAAGAATATTTCAGTCTGTAATATTAATGATTGTCCCAAAAAAGGTAAAACACAGATGACTGTGTGGTAAATAACAGGTTTGAGTTGGCTTTCTAATTGAATTTTACCACTTTTTGCACATAAGTGATAGAAATACAGATGTCTGGAAGAGGTCATAGACAAAAGGATGCAATCTGTGCATAAATAATTCAGGATTGGATTGTGGCTGTGTAATTTTTACTCTTCCTGACTCTTTTTAACTGAGAAAAGCCACAGGCACCACCACCCTGATTAAAGCAGGGAGATACTCAAACCTCTCAGCAACACTTGGAATTTCTCCAGTGCTCATTAAAGGAGATTTTCTACTCAGTTCCTCTCTGCTGAAGCGTTGATGTGAGAAACAGATCCTGTAAGGCAAGTTAAAACCCTCCCAATTTCAGTGACTGTGCACTCTTGTGTTTTATTTTAATTGAAGTTTTTAGCTCTTTTCACTACAGCTGATTTAGATCCTTTAATCCTACTCAGCTAGAGGATGAGCCTGGATGTTTTCTATCTCCAAAATTGACAGTGAAGAAGCTTCTGAGAGCCCCCAGTGCTGTGTTCCTGTAGTTGTGGTCTAAAAAAGAGAAGGAATTAGTTTGGGAATGAACATATTCCAGCTCCACCTTGGAAAGCTGCCACAGTCTCAGCCCTGTATTCCCAAATCCTGGCAAACAAAGCGGTGTAAAGTGACCACACCATGTCCAGCCACTTCCCCACCTGCAGGAAGTTTTTATTTAAGTGCCTTTCCAGAGCAAACAGAAAAGAATTCAAATGGATCCTGTTTGTTCCTGCCATGATGTGGCCTTTGATTCAGGATCTCTGGAATTGTTCCCCAAGCCTGAGAGAGCTGCACTCAGCACCTCCCAGAGCTGTGGGGTTGGCCAAAGTGGGTTTGCAGATAACTGAAGGAAATCTAGAGATTTGAGGAGAGTGAAAAATCAGAGTTATCCATGCCCTGAGTGAGCCCTGTGCCCTGTGCTGTGTGCTCACAGCTGACCACAGCCAAGTCCTGCTCCTCCCTCAGGGAGCTGAGAGGGACAAAAACTCCAAATGTGGGGGTGTAAAGGTCCCTTGGATGGTTTGGTGCTGCCCTGGCAGCTCCTGAGCACACAGAGCTCCTTCCCCAGGGCTCTGTGCCCACCCCAGCCTTGCTGCACTCCTGAACTGCTCTCCAACCCCAGCTGGGGTCCATGCAGCCTCTGCCACTGAAATTCTCATTTAGCTGCAGCTCACCTGTCATTCCTGCACTGCCCTCAGAGGATTTGCCCTCAGGCTTCTGGTTAACTCTGACTACAGCATTCTGATCTTAAAAGGTTTTTCTCTTCAGCTTCCTTAAAAACGTGCTAAATTTCAGTGAAACCACTTGGGAAGCCGTGTCAGAGAAGAGTGAAATTGTGGAAAGCTGTGTTTAATTCTGTAGGAGAGCAGCAAGTGTAATTTTCATTATTGATCCATTTTCTGTCCTAGAAATAAATGGAAGGAAACATAAAAAAGGTGAGGGAACATTCAGTGGGGCTTGAGGAGTTAATGTAAGTCATGAAAAGAAAAAGCTAAAGACAGCAGAAAACCACTCAATTTCCTGACACCAGGAATAATTCCTCCCCAAAGGATGAAGTTTTGCTTTTCTCCAGAAATTGAGGAGCAAACACAGGGTTGCTCTGCTCCTCCTTCTCCTTCTAGTTCACCATAATACAAATCTTCCCAGGGAAAAGGCTCTGCAAGGAACCAGAAAGGGCCAGGAAGTGTCATGAGGCTTCTCCTATTCATCTTTCTGGGAGGAAAGGGCACCTTTTTCCAAACTTGGAGCTAGAACTGGTAAAAGAAGATGATGATGATGATGATGATGAGAATCAGTTGTACCAGGAATCATTTGAAAACAGGCTCAGAAGTGTTATGTGGACTCAGTTCCTTCAGGTAAGCCCCTGGAAAAACAGAAATGGGAGAAAGTGGGAAGGAAGGAGAGTTAGTGCAGAAGTTGATGTGAGTCTTATATTTGATTTAAGTGGAAAAGTTTCATGTTGAGAATGAAGTAAATAAACCAAGGTCTTTGCAGCAGCTCTTCACACATCTGGTGCCTTAATGTAAGCATGTTTGTATTTCCTGTCAGCTAAGCTCAGAAGATCCATGGAGCTGCAGTCCTTCTCTTGGCAGAGCTTGGAGCTGGAATAGCTTTTGGTTGTAAATCCAGGAGGGAGAGCTGCAGAATTCCTGGGAATAATGTCACCCTTACAGCCTCTCTTGGTGCTAATCCTGAGACCAGGCAGCTCCTGCCTAACCTGCACTGGGCTCAAAGAAATCAACTTGCAGAGATAAGCAGAGTGTCTCAGGAGCCCTTGGAGCTCCAAGGGAAATTCCAGCCCTCTTAGGAGGCTTGGTGCTTTTTAGCCAATTAAAAATCATTTTAGGATTGGCAGCAGAATGATGAAATAGAACAGCAAAGAGAAGTCCATGAGAAGCTGCAGGAGAGCTGTGGCAAGTGATGCTCCTGTAAACCTGAGGGCTTCCAGCTTCCCAGAGAGGGCTTGGGCAGAAAGGAGCTTTTATTTGCTAAGGGCCTCAGTCTTGGACAGTTGGTGGTGTTTTGAATTCAAAATGAGCTTGCTGTAATTCTGCATCTGCCCAGCTGTTGAACCATGAGAATGCAAAGATTTTTTGATTTCCCAGGGAGCAGGAAAGAGAATTTCTCCATCTTCTGCCTAATGCCCAGGAAAGGAAAGTCAGCGAGGAGGTCTTGAACAGGATCCTCTTGAAACCTTAATTTTCACCATAACAGCAACTTTCTCTGATAGATATCCTTTATATCAAATTGGTTTACTCCAACATGATTATTTCCAGTTGTAGAGGCCAGGATGTTGGGTTTGCCCCAAATGTACGGAAGATCCCAACTGCACTTTGCTTTCAGCTTGGATGATTTGATCCCCTCATGATTTCAAAGGAAGGAGTAGGAAACTGGAGAGAGGAGTCATGGAAGACAGATCTGTTCCCCTGGCTGGCAGCTGGACCACACTTGGTTGTTTTTGGGTTGTTTTTAGGCAATGCCCCAAACCCTCACAATCTGCTTGTGTTTATCCTGTGTCCCTCCCCAAAAGGCTCTTCCCATTGCCCTCCCAGCCCAGCAGGGTTGGCAGTGCTTGGCAGAGGAGGTTGTGGCATTCCTGAAATCCCTGAGAGATTTCCCTGAAATGCCTGAGAGACTTCCCAGAGCTGTGCTGGGCAGCTCTGGGGGTCCCTCAGCCTCCCTGCTGGGTACCAGCCCTCCTTTCAGCCTAGCTCTGCCTCAGGATCTGCCACCTGGAGAAAAAGCCTCTTTTTCTAATAGATCTATGGACTGCCCAGGGAGAAAAGGAGTTGGAAGGTAAGGCAAGAAACATTTCCCTACTTCCCAACTGGTTTTTGTAGTTCCCAGGGGAATCACAGCTCCCAGGCAAGCAAAGAAATCCTGTTATCACCTTCTCCACCCTCCCCCAGGCAGGCAGAGACTTCTCCATCTCAAACCCCAGGCAGATGAGCAAGAGGAAAGATTTTCTATTTGATTCGGTGGCAAATGCTAAAAGGTCCTAAATAAAACCTTGCTGGTGGTCACTTTGTGAAAGGAAAAGAGGGAAAAGCACAAATGGTGGACATTTCTGGGAATAGCCAGAGTACAGCACTACCAGGATACTCCAAGGAGTAGTGACCAGACAGGAGCATCCAAACTTCTGATCACAAAGCCAAGGAAAGTAACAGCAGGCAACAACAGGAGAGTAAAACACCTTCTGCACTGCCCTGCCAGGAGTTCTGTGGATGGAAATTAAAAACATTTGCAGGAACTGGATAAAATCCCACAAAGTTCTTCACTTTTAGAAGCTAAAATTGGCCCCATAGTGCTGTTGCATGACTGGAAATATTTCTGCCAGGCACTTTCCTGAGTGTTGCATGGTTTTTTGTGAGGAGAAAAGCTTTTCATCTGCCACATAATTCAGATTTATGCTAAGGCAAGTGGGTACAGATTTCTTCAAACTATTGGTACTTGGAATATTCTGTCCCAGGAAGGCCTCACTGAAATATTTTGTTTATTGTTTGCTTAAAATAACCCGAGTGGGATTTTATTTCTTTGTTGTAGCAAACCAGAATGAATGATTTGCACTGCCTGAATTTAGACACTTGGACTTGGTCTGGAAGGTAAGTTTGCTTTTGTAACACTTAAAACTGAATTTAGAAGATGGAAACATATTGTTAAATAGTTCCAGAGCTATTCCTGCAGCTTTTCCAAGAGGAGAATGAGGGTTTGGGGACTCCTAACAGCTGCTGCCTTGTGATTTCAATGGAATTGAATTTTGATAGTGGTTACTGAGCTTTTCCTGCTCTGCACCAGAGCTTTGATGGTGCTGTTTAAAGCACAGCATGGAGTGATTTAACACCCTCATTTGCAGCCTGGCTCCATTTATCCAGATGGAATTCCAGGTTTTTAGGGCTTTTTGAATGCTGGGTTTAATGTCTGTAGTTACAGCACAGATTGGGAAAAGGTCTCTTCCATAAAAGGCCATGAAATCCTTAAAAAATGAAGATTTTTCCAAAATTCAAGTTATTTCCATATTGTGATCCAAGAAAAGCTCATAATATTTATCCATGATCCAAATATGTATATATTTTTATATTGGATTGCTGTAAATTTATATATTAATATAGAAATATTTATATACTTATATATTGGATCACTGTAAATTTAGGAATCTTCTGTTCAGCTCTTGCAGCACCTCTGCAGAATCTTTAAGACTGAAAAAAGAAAAAAAAATTAAGATATTGATGGGAAAAAAGAGTTTTCAGTATATGCTGCTGTTGGCACCTCACAGGAGATAAAACCTTTGTATTTATTTGTTATTATTTAGTCCTCTGATCACAAAAGGATCTAATAATTATTTATTAATAAATAATGATTTTATTTACTAAACAGTCAAGTTGGTTTTTCTTACCCAGCTCTGCCCAGCTTTCCTGAGGAATTGCCCAATAGGAACCTGCTAACCCAGCATTAGCATCCAGCAGGAGATTGCAAAATTCATTTCAGCTGCCACTGCCCAGAAGTTGCTTTCCCTGCCTTGAGCTCTACTCAACTCATTCAATATTTGATTATTTCTGGTACTGGCATCATTTCTTGTGCATAAAAATTGAAATTTTATCAATTATCAGTATCTGTTTGATACTTTTTTTAACCATCAAAGCCCAGGCTGCCCCTTGGCCAATTTTAGAAGCCTCTTTTCTTCACTTGGATTCAAACAAATATTACAGCTTGGCCCTGAGTGCCAAAGTGAGCAGGGCACTTCTTCAATCCCTTTTAATTATCTCTGATAAACTGGTTTTTGGCATATCAGCATCTTTACTGTTCACATTCTCAAGCAAACCCAACTAAACTAAAATAAATTTTAATACAGCTCAGCTGAAATAGATTTCAAATGAGATTTTATCAATAATAAACCTCCATCTGTTCTGTACTTAGGAATTCCCCTCTTTACTCATATTTATTTCCAAGTCTGGGTGAGCCCAGCTTGAAGAGGTGGTACCTTTTGGATCAGAGGTAAAACCACAAATCCTTGTGTCATTTAAAATCATTTTCCTTGGAGTGAAGAGCCTGGAGCCCCTCGGGATTCATCAATTTGATCTCAATTAACTGTTCCCTTATGTGTACATAGAATTTATTTGGATATTTAATCTCTTTCTTCACTGGGAAAACACCCAAGGTGGCTCTAGGACAAACTGAAATTTTCTGCCAAATAAATTTAAATTAAAGAATTAAACAATTTCAGCATTGTTTGAAGATTTGGGGGGTTTGTTTCTTTGTTTCCCCAGGATTAATATCAGTGGAGAGAAGCCCAGAGATCGCTCCTGGCACACGCTGACCCCCATAGGGGAGGACAGACTTTTCCTTTTTGGAGGACTAAGCTCTGATAATGTTCCTTTGAGTGAGTAATGGAGACTAAAAAAGTAATTGTAATTCTCTTGTGCATTTCAGATCACACTGACAGGGGATGGGATGATTGACAGGAGTTGCTTTTGTAGAAAAGGCAGCTTGTTTCCATGAAAAAACCTGAAATTAGCAAAAGTAATTTGAAGATAAATAATAATTCCACAGATAAATCCACTGGGAGGAGATGATTTCCTCAATTTGCCCAAAAGAAAGGGATTGGGTGTGTTTTAATTCCAGACTTCAGTGCAGGGAGGGTTCTGGGACAACATTAAATCACAAGGAGTGAAAAGAGGCAGCTTCATGAAGTGCTGATGTTCCTGCTACCTAAATAAACATGCTCTTGGAGCTGCTTGTGTGAATAAAAGGCTATTTTTTTATCCCAAAAACCCCACTAATGAGCTTTATAATAATTATTATAATAATTCTCCCATTGCAGGTGATGGTTGGATCCACAGCATTGCAACAAACGGATGGAAGCAGCTCACCCACCTGCCCAAGAGCAGGCCCAGGTACAGAAACAGAATCCTTCTTCAAAATGAACCAGTTTTGAAATTCTTGAACAGTATTTTTAAAGAATATTTTAAAATATTAATGCCGTGTGGTTGAATAGTTTGCTTTAACACCTTTTTTGCCTTTATACCTCATTTTAATTTCTGTATTTGATGCTTATTTTCTTATTTTGTGGTGAAGGATATGGGTGTCCAGCTGACCTGGTACTCTGTAGCCAAATTATTTCTCTATAAACAAACCATAAAAAATTGGAGGAATAAATAACCAAGGAGAATAATAAAAGCTCTTTAATATTTATAAATTATTAGAAACAGGGGAGGAGAGACCATGAAAAACTTGATTCCTCTTTCAGTGTTCAAAAGCAAAATTGAGTGTTATTGAAGCATGATCTGTGTTTCTAAGTTAAAAACTATTGAACTGATTTGCTCTGGATAGTAAATATTCAGATTTTCATTGAATTAATTCCCTGCATTCAGCCAGGAACTCCCAGCACAATTTTATATCATAATATCTATCACAAGGTTTTTTTTTAATTACAATATTTATATCATATCACAATTTTTATTATTTTTTTTCTGATACAAAAATATTCAGTTCTGCTCTGCTCCCTGCCTTGTTACTGAAGTAATTAATTCATTTTCTTCCTGTTTTATCCTGTTCTGGGCTGTCTCTTAAACACAACAGCCACAACTAAACCAACTTTTCTGCCTTTTACCCCTCAAACTCTTCCAAGCCCACATAAACTCAGCCCTCAGCCTCACCAAATATTCAGTTTATGATCTGTGATATTTTTATGCTATTTCAGCACTGAGGAGTCTTTAATCACAGCACAGCAGGAGCAGCCAGGGCTCTGGGCTCAGCTCTTGAGTCTCCCAAACCTTCCCTGTGCTGGCATTTTCCCTGGGATGTGCTGGAATGTTCCATTCTGTGCTGGGAGAATCAGGGACCCCTGAGCCCGGGGGGTTTTGGATTTGGGGTTTGGGTTTTAGGGCTGAGGAGCTTCCCTGGACCTAAATCTGCCTAGAACTAAAGGACATCCCCTCCTTCAAGCAAAACCTCCTGGATTTTTCCAGGAAACCATGGATTTTTCCATTTCCCAGAATTGTTAGGGTGGGAAGGGACCTCTGGAGATCCCCCAGTTCAGCCCCCTGCCAGTGTCACCTGCAGCAGGTGACACTGGGATGTGTGGGTAAAAAGAACCACACCAAAAGCCTCTCCACACACTGAACTGCTTAAAGTGTCAAGTATTTGTACCAGAATTTTATTTTTTGCAGCTAGAAAAGCTTTAAATCAGTTCAGCTGCTCTTCAAATGCAGAGCAGTAATACATCTCTGTGTACTTCTTTAATTTATTTCTCTTACTTTGTAATGAAATTTATTAGTGTCTTCCTGATGCTTCTGCAACTCTGACTCCCTCCCTAAATTCTGTAGAGAATAATTTCCTTCAACCTCCACTTTTAGCAATTTCTAAAGAATTGCCTTCTCAGGTGATCCTGAATTGGTAGAAAATCCTGTTCCTCCCTCTGTCTGTCAATTTTAGTTTTGATTGCTGGGTTGATTAACCCCTGGATTCCTTCACATAATTGGTAGAAAACACTGTTCCTTTTTCTGTCCATCAATTTTAGTTTTGCATGCTGGGTTGAAATAAAATACAAATTTTATCTCCTGGATTCCCAATGTTTTCATTCCCAAAATTGTGGAAAATACCATTCCTCCCTCTGTCCATCAATTTCAGTTTTGCATGCTGGGTTGAACTAGAGAACAAACTGTTTAACCCTTGGATTCCTTCCCATAACTGGTAGAAAATCCTGTTCCTCCCTCTGTCCATCAATTTTAGTTTTGCATGCTGGGTTGAAATAAAGAACAAATTTTAACCCCTGGATTCCCAATGTGTTCATTCCCAAAACTGGTAGAAAACACTGTTCCTTTTTCTGTCCATCAGTTTTATTCAGCCAACATTTTGCATGCTGGGTTGAAATAAAATACAAATTTTAACCCCTGGATTCCCCCTGTTTTCATTCCCAAAATTGTAGAAAATCCTGTTCCTCCCTCTGTCAATCAATTTTAGTTTTGCATGCTGGGTTGAAATCAAATACAAATTTTAAGCAGTGTATTCCCAATGTTTTCTTTGGCATGATTGGTAGAAAATCCTGTTCCTCCCTCTGTCCATCACTTTTAGTTTTGCATGCTGGGTTGAATAGAGAACAAAGTGTTTAACCCCTGAATTCCCAATGTTTTCATTCCCATGATTGGCAGAAAATCCTGTTCCTCCCTCTGTCCATGAATTTCAGTTTTGCATGCTGGGTTGAATAGAGCCCCAAGTGTTTAACCCCTGGGTTGCCAATGTTCTCATTGCCATGTGATGCTGTTGCTGTGCTGGAAGAGCCCTGTGTGATTGAATAACGTGCTTTGTTAGAATGTTTAGGTGATAAGTTAGAGCAGCCCATGGGAGGCCAGGAGCTCTCAGGCAGTAGGAAAAGCCTCAGGTTTCAAGCTAGGATGTCAGCAGAGCCCAGGCAGGAAAGGCTTCCCCGTGTTCTCCGTGACCAAGCCCAGATTTCCCTAATGCAGAGCAGGCAGAGACTGATCTGGCACAGGTATGAGGAAGGGAAAAGGTGAGGAACCTGCTAAGGACTCATGAGAGAAAGTGGGGACGTTGTTTTTTTGCATGAAACTGCAGTGGTGTGTTTGATTTTGCTTCAGTGGCTCTAAAGTCCATCAGCAGTGGTGATAGAGCAGAAAAATCTAATCATGAAAAATAAAATCCCCACCAGGGGTGGCTGCTGAAGGGGCAGGATCTTTCTGAAAGTTCTAAAGTCAGGATTTGCTTTTGTGGGGCCTTTATGATGAAACTTCCTTGGTGTGCTGGAAGTTACTGACTCACAGCAAGTGACCCCAGGAATCTCTGGGGGAAGGGTAACACTGGAACAGGAGAACTGGAGATCCAAGTGTCAGCACTGAGACCCCCCAGGCTGAAGGCCACGAGAAAATTGTACTTGTGAGCCAAAGAACGTGGAAAATTGCAAAAGGAAAAGCTTGGCAAAAGCTTGGTTTGTAGAGTTGCCAAAAAAATTTTCCACTGTGGTGATAAATAAGACAAAGTTGATATACCCAGAATACAGAAAAGTCAAATAATGACAAAATATATTGGTCTGTATGAAAATAACTCTCATGAGCTGGGGAGTTACATTGCTCTCTTATTTGATATTATTAAACAAACAAGTAATAAATTTTAAGGTGTTCTTTTTTACCTCTGAAATAATGGTTTTGCCTTGCTGCTAACAGCCAAGTCCTTGTTCCTTGGGCACTCACTGTGTTTGTGTTTGATTTGCAGGTTGTGGCACACAGCCTGCCTTGGGCAGGAGGGAGAAGTGATGGTGTTTGGGGGCAGCAAAGATGATTTGCTTTTTATGGACACGGTCAGTAAACTGAACAGTAAATCCCATCACTGGGATAATTATAATTAATATCAAATCATGGAATGGTTTCAGTTGGGAGGGGCCTTAAAGTCCATTTAATCCACCCCAGCCTGGCCTTGGACACTGCCACAGATGGGGAGTCCAAAACCTCTGAGCAAATAAATAAATAAAATATATTAATAAATATATTAATTAAAGAAAATTAGTTGAACTTGGAAGAAAAAGCTGCAACATCACCTGGTCTCTATAGGAAAACTTCAGTGTATAAATATATTAATTGAATAATTTTAATTAATTTTTTTAAAAATCCCAAATCAGATTGAGTTTGGCTCAAACAATTTGCTCAAATTGGTAACTGAAACCATTACAAATTACAAATCACTGAGGAAATTATTACAATTTACATACCTCAGATTATAAATTAATTATAATTTTCACACCAGTGAGGAATCCCCACCTGAGGCTTTCTTGACTGACAGAATAAAAAGGAATTTGTAATTCAGGTTCCTTGTAAATCGTGGGTCAAGGAGAATATTTCTAAATGATGCTCATGGTAATAAATGTGACATTACTGTAGAGAACTGCTGAGGGGGATAAGTTGTTTGCCATTCTAATGGTTCTTTTCTTCTCTTGCTCAGGGTCACTGCAGTGACTTGTTGATATTTCAGACTCAGCCTTACTCCCTGCTCAGGTGAGTTGGAGTTACAGAATCCCAGAATGGTTTAGGCTGGGCTGAAATCCCATCGTGCTCCATGGGCAGGACACCTCCCCTTACCCCAGGTGTTGTTTCAGCCCCCTGCTCCTGCAGAAATTGGGTGAAATTCCCAATTTCCTGCTCAGGAAATACCTGAACCCTTCAGTTTGTGATGCTGCACAGCAGTTGAATCACTGGTACTGTGTAATTCCTGTACCTGTAATTAACACCTGTAATTAATGCACATCAGCTTTTGCTAGGTATCATTTGTTAGAATAGAAACCATTTACTTCATGGTTTTTTCTTTTTTTCCTATTTCCCTTCCTCAGGCTGTGTCTTGACTGCATTGGGAAGAACGCAGCTCTCCTGGAGAAGCAAATTCCCTGTTTGCCACCCAAACTTGTGCAGGAAGTGCTGAAAAAAATCACATTTTGGGCTGCCATGACCCACAGGCAGGAGAGGAAAGCTGAGACTGAGAGACAAAGCCAGCTGCAGTGCACATGAGGCAGGGCAGGGAGCTGTGGGACACCTGCCAGGGCTTGTCCAGAGCTCTGTGCTCTGCCCTGCAGCTCTGTGCTCTGCTGGATTCCTGAGGGAAGTTTGACAACAAATCCTTTTGATGGGAATCTCTCGTTTCCTGCGTTATGGAAAACTGATCCAACTTCATTTCTAGATAATTGTTCACCTCTGCTCTCGTGGTTTTGACCACACAGCCCTCACAACCTTTTGTTCTTTTGGAAGGGGACATTTTGTTCTTTTGGAAGGATCCAATTCAGCTGGATAAAATATGGTTTGAGTTTAAAAACCCTCCTTGGCCTTACCCCCATCAGCCTTCCCAAAAAGATAAATTCACCTCGGTGTCTTGGGGACATTCACACCTTGTCAGTCTTAAAGGTAACAAATTTACCACCCCCCAAATGTTGGTTCCACCTGGCTCTGACCAAAATCCAACCCTGGAGCCTCACATCTCCCACTTCAAGTAGGAAAATCCACCTGGGAATTGTGGAACTTGGAAGAAAAAGCTGCAACACCACCTGGTCTCTATAGGACAACTTCAGTTCATCACCTGGTTTTACTGTTTCTGCCATCAGGAAATCCTTTTGGAAATAAGTTGTATATTGTATTTTGGATGTGCAAAGTTTGTATTTCATTCTTGTTAAAAAACAACAACAACAAAGTTGTTTATTTATTGTTTTAAAAAAAAAGCAAATGTAGTACTGGTTATTTTTCTGTTTCAAATATTTACTTAACAGGAGCACAGTCATTAAAATTTTATAGAGAGTTGAAGCAAGAGGCATTTGGACACATCTTTGATTGGACACATCTTTGGTTTTAAAGTCTGTAGAATTACTTATTTGGGGAAAAGAGCTTTGGGGGGAGCAAATATGTTTCAGAAAGGAAGTTCTGTGATTGGTTATTTTAACAATCACAAACTCCTCCTCCTCCTCCTTTTTGGGGGAGGGAGAGTTCAGATGCCCCCCTGAACCCCAGGGTTTGATTTTGGGGGGCTCAGGTGCCTCCAGGGTTCATTTTGTTGGCTTCAAGTGCCCCCAAGGTTCATTCTGGGAGGGCTGAGGTGTCCCCCGTGGTTAATTTGGGGGTTTTAGATGTCCCCAGTGGGAATTTTGGGTTCAGGTGCCCCCAGTGGGAATTTACAAGGTTCAAGTGCCCCTGAAGTTAATTTTGGGGTGGTTTTGATGCCCCAAGGTAAATTTTTGGGGTTGTTCAGGTGCCCTCATGGTTAATTTGGGGAGGTTCAGGTGCTCCCAGTGTGAATTTGGGGGCTCCATCTGCCCTCAGGGTTAGTTTTGCTCCCAGTGTTGATTTTGGGAGGTTCAGATGTCCCCAGTGTAAATTTAGGGTGGTTTGGGTGCCGTGATGTCAATTTTGGGGTTATTCAGGTGCCCTCAGGGTGAATTCTGGGGTTATTCAGGTGCCCTCAGGGTTAATTTTGGGGTTATTCAGGTGCCCTCAGGGTGATTTTTGGAGTGGTTCAGGTGCCCTCAGGGTGAATTTTGGCATGCCCAGGTGCTTCAGTGTTAACTTCGGGGTGCCTGGTGCCCCCAGGGTGAATTCTGGGGGATTTCAGATGCTCCCAGGGTTAATTTTGGGGCAGTTCAGATGCTCCCAGTGTAAATTTGAGGTGCCCAGATGTCCTCAGGGTGAATTGTGGGGTACTTCAGATGCTCCCAGTGTTAATTTTGGGGCAGTTCGGGTGCTCCCAGTGTTAACTTTGGGGTGCCCCGGTACCCCCGGGGTGAATTTGGGGGTGCCGGTGCCCTCAGGGTGAATTGTGGGGCGGTTCGGGTGCCCTCAGGGTGAATTTCAGCGTGCCCGGGTGCTCCAGTGTTAATTTTGGGGCAGTTCAGACGTTCCCAGTGTTAATTTTGGGGTGCCTGGGTGCCCCCGGCGTGAGTTCGGGGATATTTCAGATGCTCTCAGAGTGAATTTTGGAGCATTTCAGAAACTCGCAATGTTAATCCTGAGTGGCCGGTGCCCTCAGGGTGAATTGTGGGCACCTCAGACGCTGCCAGTGTTAATTCTGGGTGCCCGCTACCCTCAGGGTGAATTCTGGGGTATTTCAGATGATCTCAGGGTGAAGTGAGGGGCACCTCACACGCTCGCAGTGTTAATCCCGGGGTGCCCGGTGCCCCCGGGCTGAAATCGGGGATATTTCAGATTCTCTCAGGGTGAATTTGGGGCCAGTTCAGACACTCGCACTGTTAATCCCGGCCGAGTCCAGGGTGCCGCTGCCGGAGCCTG
>NW_005054303.1:15079807-15087633 GCF_000277835.1 Geospiza fortis | reverse complement strand
GAGGAGCCCGCCGGGCCCACCCTGCGCTCAGGCATGTCGCGACAGGAGAAGGTGTCGTGAGGAGCCCCCGGCTGCGGTGTGTGAGGGGGGTGAGCAGAGGGAGCAGGGCTGCGGGGAGCTGAGGGGGAAATGGCTGAAGGGACACGGCCCAGCGTGTCTGAGGGGCAAAATGAATAACAGAATATTGTGCATATCTATTATAGATAAATATTATATCGGTGTTATTTCTCCGAGGCGGTGAAGACGACTCTAGCTCGAAGCAGGCAGGTTTCACGGGGCTGTGGGCAAGGCTTGCTAATCTAAATTAGAAATCGTAATTAAAGCTCACAGATAACCCCCCGGAGGTGGTGCAGCGTCTCCGTAGCGGGAGCGATTAAAATTAAACAGCAAAAACCCCTCAGGAGCGGTGTGTGGGAACGGCAGAGTATCCAGCCTGGAGTGCAGGGTGTGATTGTCCCACTGAGGTCCTTTCCCCTGGATTTGGGTGCACAAATTTGGGCTCTTTGGCTTCCCTGAGCTTTGGATCTGTGTTTTCCCAGCACTGTCTGGGGTTTGGAGCAGGGACATTGGCTCTGTGGGGTATTGTGTAGGATGGGTGACATTGTCCTGTGAGAAGACGCTGAAATGCTCCAGGATTTGCTGCTGTGGTGGGCAAAGCTGTCAAATTTATTCCCCTTTGGATTGTTTTTTTTGACATCTTGAGTTTTTTTGATGTGGTGTGGGTTGGAAGGGACCTTAATGCTCATCTTGTCCATGGGCAGGGACACCTTCCACTGTCCCAGGCTGCGCCAAGCTGGCCTTGGACACTTCCAGGGATCCAGGGTTAGCCACAGCTTCTCTGGGCAAACCAATCAAAGTATTTATAGACAAGATTTAAAATGTTTTTTAAAACGGACCTTTTGAGTCACGTTGGCAACTGTAACCATTACAAACCGTGCACCGCTGAGGAGTCCCTACCTGGAACATTTTTTACTCCAGCCGTGTGTAGCTCATCCTGGCTTTTCCATGCCCCACACTATGTCACGGGAGGGTCAGGATCTCAGGGAAAGGTCCCGCTATTCCAGAGGGTGCTGGCACTGCCCAGGCTCCCCGGGGAATGGGCACAGCCCGAGGCTGCCAGGGATGCGCAGGGTGGGATTGTTGGGGTCTGTGCCGGGCCCTGGCTGATCCCGCTGAGGGAATCGCGTGTCCCTGTGCCCGCAGCACGTCCCGACATGGCCGATGAGAACGAGGAGCTGCCGGCGGACGAGGAGCTGCCGGCGCCGGCCGAGGAGGGCTTTGAGCAGCTGGAGAACGACAGCCCCGCCGAGCGCAGCGGGCACGTGGCTGTCACCGACGGGCGCTGCATGTACGTCTGGGGAGGATACAAGGTACAGCTGCCCCCGCCTGGGAGCCGTGTCCCATCCATCCATCCGGGCGGGACTCTGGGGAATTATTCCTCCCTCGGAACGCAGCAGCTCCAGCGAGCAAATTTGTAACACGGGCCTCAGGGGTGTTTTGCAACGCTGGGATAAATCACGGGTGTTAAAAGCTTGGCAGATAACACGGATTTTTGGGGTGTCGTTTGCCTTTGGCAAAAGGTGAAGGGAGTATTGTTTGATTGGAGCTGTGCACCCTGGGAGTGGTGATTTTATTTGCACAACTGTGTTTTTGGGCGGTAATTGGTAATTTGTAATTATGTTTTGTAATTGTAGTTTGTAATTTTGGGTGGTAATAATTTTTTGGGGTGGTAAGGATGCCAGGTTTGTTGTTGCCACACTGGGGGGTGCAGCACCACAAAATCATTTCAGTGACAAAGTGAACTCAGTAAATAAACTCCTGTCATGGAGGGGGTGGGGGAAGGAGAAAGGAGCTCTTGGCTCATTTCTGCTCCCTGGCTCAGGCTGTAAACCAGAGGTTTAACTTCCATTTAGCCCTGTCTGCCTCTGCTGGGAGCTGATTGTCCTCAGCAGGTGCTAAATTGGGCTGATGGCTGCTCTCTGTGCAGGTGGGAGGCACAGGAGTGTGGGAAGTACAGCACTGCTCCTGCTGTGATCTGCGCTGGGATTAGGTCCCAGAGGGGCTGAACACATTCCCAGGAGTCTGAAATTCCTGTGCCAAGCACCCTTCTAACCCTGCTTTTCCTTCTGCAGAATGCCCAGGTCCGGGGGTTTTATGACTTCTACCTGCCTAGGGATGAAATATGGATCTACAACATGGAAACTGGCAGATGGTAAATCATTCATTTGGGGGGGAAATCTGATAAATCCTTGAATTGGTGTGGAAAGGGACTGAGCAGGGAGAGAATTCCTTGATCTCTTTGCTCCCACCTATCAAACTCTTGCAAAAGTGGGTCAAATATTTCAGGTTTGGGTTTTTTTTCCTCTGAAAGCCTCCAAAATGTTTTTCCAGGATGAAGTAGGAGAGGCAGCTGGGACAGGCAGCCTGGATAGGAGTGTGTGAGCACCAGTGTGAGGTGTTTTGGGATTCCTGGGACAGGACAGAGCAGCTGGAATTTGTGCTTGCACGGCTTTTGATGCCAGTGGTGGTCAGGGAATCCCTGTTGAGTTCTTGGCCTTGTCAGGAGTTGTTTTTCAAGGCTGATGCAGCCGAAGGAGCTGCTCAGTGCTGTGCAGGAAATGGGATTTCAGGTGTGCTCCCAGCCCTCCCTGGGGTGGGGCACGGGCTGCAGTCTCCTCTCTGTGGCGATGGTATTTACAAACAGGAAAAATCCAGGAGCAAAGTGGAAACCTGCAGTTTGCACAGGTGAATCCTCTCTGCCTGAGGATTCTGAGCATTCCAAACTCCTGAGCTGGGCAGATGGGATTCCTACCCCCCAAAAAACCCCGTGTATTAACTAAAGTGCCTCTTCCCCACCCCTCCATCATAACAGAGTCATTTTGTGAATTGTTACATCTGAAAAGGTGGGAAGAACAGACTTGAATATCCACTGTGGTGATCCAAACCCTCCAGATAAGGCCATCCCTGCTGACTGGGGGCAGGTGAAAGATCCCAGCCTGGTTTTGCAGGAAGAAGAGCAAGACTGAGGGAGACGTTCCCCCCTCCATGTCTGGCAGCTGTGCCGTGTGTGTGGACAGAGTGCTTTACCTCTTCGGGGGGCACCACGCCCGGGGCAACACCAACAAGGTCAGCAATGCCTTTCTAACAGAATCATAGAATAATAAAATAATAAAATAGAATCCTTTCCCATGGGGTTGTGCCCTGGAAGCTTCACAGCACTGCAGGAACACCCCGAGCTGGCACCAATTCTGTCCTTGTGCAATTCCCCTCAGCAGCTGGATTGTGTCCCTGCCTCTGAGTTTGCTGATTTTAAACGATGGGAGTTGCCAGAGTTGCCTGAATAATATCAGGAACTGATCTGGAACTGGTGTGGGGTGGCTTGAAGTGTTTCTGTTCCCTGGAGTCTGTGGCAATCCCAGAATCCCAAAATCATTGAGGTGGGAAAAGTCCTCCAAGATCACTGAGCCATCAGCACCCCTTCAACCAGAATTATATTTTCTGATAGTCTGGCAAAATGATTTAAATTAAATTGTTTTGGTCTATATAAATATGTAGTTTATCTATTTAAATATAAGATCATATATTTCTTATGTAAATATGAACTAGAAGGAGTTTTTGCAGACAGTTTGAAACACACCTCATTTGTAAGGTGTGATTTCCTCCCTTCCTGCTGTGGCATTCTTTCATTTCAGTTCCTGTATGTAAGTGTAGCAGCTGCTTCTCTTCCTGTGCAATTATATAAATGCAGAGGAGGGGTAATCCTGTAAAAAATGTCACTTTGCAAACTTCTGAACCATTTTTTAGTTGTAAGACAATTGTGCTCTGTACACACCTGTATCCCACAATTGTATCAGCTTTTGGATGCTGAAGCTCAGTGCCCAGAGCCCTGTTAGTGCTGTAAAAGGTGTTTGAGTCTGAAAAAGGTCAGAACTTTTTGATTTGTGAATCCATCTTTTGTTGCAAATATTTTCAGTGCTCTACTTTTCAGCTAGGAAAAGAACTTTTCATTTATTACTATTTCTGTACCAACACATGTTAATTTAAAGCTGCTGTTTTAACAGCAGATTTAAGCTTTAAGCTGACGATGTGAGTTTAAAAAATCTCTTTATTTCCCCAGTTCTACATGTTAAATGCCAGATGCACGGACAAAGTGCTGCAGTGGGTGAGAGTGGAGTGCCAGGGGGTGCCCCCCTCGTCCAAGGACAAGCTGGGGGTGTGGGTGCACAAGAACAGGTGAGGCCCCAGAGAGGCCCTGCTCTCTTGGCTTCTCCCTCCTCCTCCTCCTCCTCCCTCACCCTGGGGCTGGCTGGGAATGTTCCCCTGGAGAGGAGAAGGCTCCAGGAGAGCTGGGGAGGGACTGGGGACAAGGGATGGAGGGACAGGAGCCAAGGAATGGCTCCCAGTGCCAGAGGGCAGGGATGGATGGGAGATTGGGAATTGCCAGAGCAGCTGTGGCTGCCCCTGGATCCCTGGCAGTGCCCAAGGCCAAGATGGACATTGGGGCACCCTGGGACAGTGGGAGGTGTCCCTGCCATGGCTGGGGTAGCACTGGGTGGGATTTAGGGTCCCTTCCACCCAAACCATGCTGGGATTTTGGAGTTTAACTCTTGTGCTGCCTTGGCCACTCCATTAGAGTGCTCCCAGTTAGGAGATTTGCTGTGGGATCTGCTGCAGGGTCTCAGGAGAGGTGGGAGCCCCTTGTGTGTCCCTTCAGCTGGGGATGCTCCGTGTTCTGTGGCATTGCCCTCAGTGCTGCTTTTGCAGCTCCTTGATGTGGGGAGTGAGCTCCTCATTAGCACAGCTGATAGCATCAGCTGGGATGTGCATCTGTGCAGGGCTGCACCTGTGGGTGGTTCATGAGGTGCTGCAGGTTCTCTGGCACTCCATAATCCTGTAGGAATTCCTGGCAAAGCCCTGCCAGTTCCTAACACAGCCTAAACCCCAAAACTAAAACCTGGGGGTAATTCCCACTCCAGCCCCAGGAGAACAACGTGGTAAAGGCCAAAGTGCAGTGACCAGGCTGCACATCCTGACAGCCTCAGATCTGCAAGTGGAGCAGAGCTTGGGAGCCTGAGGCTGGAAACTGCTCCAGGGGGATTCAGTGTGTGGGGGGTCAGTGGGGCAACACACAGAGCCCTCTCCTGGAAAAACAAAGGGGCTTCCCTGGTTTCCTGAGCACAGCATTTATATTTATAGTTTATATTATATTTATATTTATAATAACAGAATTTCTCACAGCTCTTGCTCCATGTTTTCCTGCAGGCTGATATTTTTTGGAGGCTATGGCTATTTTCCTGAAGGGAAGCAACGTGGAACATTTGAATTCGATGAAACTTCTTTTTGGGTAAGTAACCCTGGAAGCCATTTCTTCAATAATTTAATATTCAACTTCTAATTTATATAACATAATTTAATCTTCACCTTTTAATATTTCATCAGTGCCTGTTAAAACTTGTTGCTTCTTTATGTTTGTTTGTTGGTTTTTTTTTAAGAATTCAGGTCTTCCTAGAGGGTGGAACGACCACGTGCACGTTCTGGACCTTGAAACTTTCACTTGGAGCCAGCCCATAACTACGGTAATTAATGGTTTGCTGTCATTTAATTAAGTCACAGCTCAGTAATGGTATTTAGGAGTGTTCATTTAGACAGTAGATCTGTCTAAATGAATTTAAACCATTCATTTAGACAGATCCACTCTGCAAGAAGAGAACATTTGCCTTTTCTTTTGATCTGTCTTCATCCATTTTTTCCTGTGACTTGCTTTGGTTGATGCTGCAGGGCAGTGGGGTTTGCTGTCACCCTCAGTGCCAGGGCATGCTTGGTTCCTGTCCCTGGGGAGCTGAATTGTGCTCAGGAGATAATTAAACACTGCTAATTGCAAATGCACACATTTGGGGTGTGCAGGAACAGGGAAATGGGCTGGGGTTGCCGCAGGGTTGGAGGAAGTGAAATGTGAGACAAGGAGCTCCAGATTGCCAAAGAATTGCTCTGATTGCTTCATACAGCTCTCAAGTGGTTCAGAAACTCAAGAAAAGTGGAAATGGTGTTTATTGGAATCCCAGAATGGTTTGGGTGGGAAGGGACCTTAAAACTCATCCAGTCCCACCCCTGCCATGGGCAGGGACACCTTCCAGTAGCCCAGGTCACTCCAGACTGTCCAACCTAGCCTTGGACACTTGATTTATGAATTGAAGGATTTATTATGTCACTGTCTCATTTGCAGTCTGTCTTCTGTGGCTAAAAGCAAAATTTATGCACTTCAAGAGGGAAGAAATAAACCCCATTTTTAATGAGTTCTCTGACCTTCCATCCATCAGAAAACTGCACACAGGGTGATTTACTGGCTGTGTTTTTTCACTCTGATCCTTGCTGGCTTTAAATCTGAGTTGAGCTGAGGCTCTCTTGTCCTCTGGTGCCTGATCTGTGCTGTCCCTGTCCCCTGCCAGGGGAAGACCCCGTCCCCTCGAGCCGCCCACGCCTGCGCCACGGTTGGGAACAGGGGCTACGTGTTTGGAGGCAGATACAGGGTAAGGCCAGCCCTGCTTCAGCCATGCTGAAACCCAGAGCCGAGCAGGAATTGGAGATTTGAGCCGCGCTCTGCTCTCTTGCAGGAGTCCAGAATGAACGACTTCTACTACCTGAACCTGGACACGTGGGAGTGGAGCGAAATGTGGGTGCTCAGACTTGATCTGCTTAAAATTCTTGTGCCTAAAGAAATTCACATTGTCCTTGGGTCACTGCAGTGTCCTGCAGACAGCTGAGAAATAATCAGGGCAGGGGAAAGAGAGGGATTTTGCTGTCCCTGATGGTGATTTGGGGTGTTTTTCTTGCAATCCAGACTCACCCAAGGCATCTGCCCCGTGGGCCGATCGTGGCATTCCTTAACACCGATTTCCTCGGATCACCTCTTCCTCTTTGGAGGTTTCACCACGAACAAGCAGCCCCTGAGTAAGTCATTCCAGAGGGATTTGGTGGTGGCTTTGTGCTCTGGAACAGCTCTGCACAGGAGCTTTAGTGATTGCCTTGAATTCCTTTTAAATTCCTCCAACTCCTCATTCCACAGAGCAGGAGCTGCTGAGGGTGTGGGACACCAGAACTTCCAGCAACTGATCTGCTCTAAAAATGCATCTAAAAGTGCAGATTGCAATTGGTGACAGCTTTACAATTCTCCACCTTCACCCCCATAAATCTCTGTTACATTAAACACCTGTTGTCAAACAGGAGCCAATGTTTTATAAGGATTTTCCTAAAATATTTGATTTATCTAAGAACAGAAATGTGATGTGCTACACCAGAGTATTTGTATATTGCAGCAGCTTACAGAGCTGACAGAATCCTGATTTTATCTGGGATTTTGCTTGTTTTCAGGTGATGCCTGGATTTATTGTATCAGCAAGAACGAGTGGGTACAGTTTGAGCATAACTACTCTGAAAAGCCAAGGTATGGCAGACAATTCCCTGGAAATGGGGTGCAGAAGGGGTGTGGAAGCACCTGGTGGTGGCTGTCAGAGAGAGGACCCTGTGTCCCAGAGGTGCAGTGGTTGGGTGCTCCCAGAATTCCAGGGCAGGGCCACACAGGGCAGGCAGCCTGTGAAACTGCAGGATGCACAGAATTTAGGGTTTGATCTCGGGATTTAGGGTTTGATCTCGGGATTTAGGGTTTGGTTCTGGGATTTAGGGTTTGATTTGGCTGCACAGGACTCTGAGCTGCGAGTGCCAGCAGCAGAGCTAACTGGAACCAGTGTCCTTGCTCTGCCACCACCCAGGCACGGCTGGTGTCACCAGAGGCTCATCCTGTGCACACCCAGGGCTGTTTTTGGCTTCCT
>NW_005054303.1:15066171-15079797 GCF_000277835.1 Geospiza fortis | reverse complement strand
GTTGCTGACCTGCAATTTAAAGCCCCACAGCCTCTCTGATGCACCAGTGTGGCATGGGAAACACGAGTCTTCCTCCCTCTGCTTAGGGGAGTGCCCTGAGCCAGGTTAAGGAGTTAAAGCACTGCTGCTTCCTGGTTTTCTGCCTCTGGCCAGGCTGGGATGAGGAGGGACCTTCCCAGAGCTGGGGTTTGGGTTAATGCAGTGCTGTTCTCTGTTCCCAGGCTGTGGCACACGGCCTGTGCCAGCGAGGAGGGCGAGGTGATCATCTTTGGGGGCTGTGCCAACAACCTTCTGGCCCATTCCAAAGCTGTGAGTTGGTTTTGAGCTTCCCCTTCCCGTGGGATCTGCAGTGCTGATCTCGTGGGGATCACAAAGGTGCACACACAAAGCCTGAGGGGGAAATGCTTTGCTCCTTCCCAAAGCCCCTCAAGGCTGGGAACCCTGAAGGCTTCCTCCAGTGTCCCTGCCCAGGGCAGGCTGGAATGGGATGAGCTTTAAGCTCCTTCCAGCCCAACCATTCTGGGATTCTCTGGTTGTGCTCCCTGGGCTGCTCTGGCTCCTGCTGAGATCCCACAGAACCGATTCTCTGTCTCTGCCCCCCTCCAGGCTCACAGTAATGAAATCCTGGTGTTCTCCCTCCAGCCAAGATCTCTTGTAAGGTAAGAAAGCAAAAGTTCAGCTTGGAACTGTCGTGTCCCAGGGGAAATTCCTGGGAGGGTGGGGAATGGCTGTGGCTGCCCCTGCATCCCTGGAAGTGCCCAAGGCCAGGCCTTGGAGCACTGGGATGGTGGAAGGTGTCCCTGCCCATAGAAAAAGGGTGGAAGGGGATGGGATTTAAGGTCCTTCCAACCCAAAACTTTCTGGGATTCTAAGACAAGTGGGGCAGAGTTACCATTAGACCTGTTCATGTTCCTAAAATACTGGAAACCATTTCTGCCTCGACCAAACGCTGCCAGAGCAGCAGCCAGGGCTGAGGATGCAGCATTCCCCTCCCTCAGCACCTCTGGCACGGGCTCCCCGTGCAGCCTGTCCCTGCTGACAGAGCCCTGTGCTGGAGCTCCCAGTGCAGCCTGTCCCTGCTGACAGAGCCCTGTGCTGGAGCTCCCCGTGCAGCCTGTCCCTGCTGACAGAGCCCTGTGTTGCAGGCTGTGCCTGGAGGCCGTGATTTGCTTCAAGGAGCTGTTGGCCAGCTCGTGGCACTGCCTGCCCAAGCACCTGCTGCACAGCGTGAACCAGCGCTTCGGCAGCAACAACACCTCGGGCTCCTGAGCCCAGGCACCGGCACAGTGTGTGCTGCACCCTCTGTGTGTAGGTAGTTGCTTCTCGCCCTCCCGTGCATGTGAATGGCCTAGAGAGAACCTATTTTTGTGTGAGATGTTCCAATAAATGTATTTGATGCCAGAGGAGATGAGCCTGAGCTTCAGCTGTGACCAGCTGTGGGGTTGTGCACCCCGAGGGGGTGAGGCTGACCCTGAGAGAGGGGGGGATGTCCATGGGGGCAGAGCTGGGAATGCTGAGCACACCACAGCTCTGGAGTGTTGCTGTAGTGGTGTTTAGTCCACAGCTTCACGTTTTGCCACAGATGCTTAAGGTGAGAGAAGCAGGATGTGGAAGTTAGGAGCAGGATGTGGAAGTTGTCCCATTGTCGGTCAATAAACTGTCATAAACCTTGAGATGTTAAAGCACCACTACTTTCTGCTTGGCTGTAGTTTGGTTTTGGTTGTTTTTTTTTTTTGAATTTTTATGTTGTGGAACTTCAGTTGTGAACCTTAGGTAGCAGATATTCTGCCCTGCGAGTGTAACTGAGAGTGTTTGTGCCTGTTCCCAGCCCTGTGGAGCTCCCCTGCCCCTGGAGCAGCCCCAGGGATGTCCCCTGGCTGCAGGGACATGGAGAGGGGACACAGGGCACAGGGCCAGGCTGTGCTGCTGTGGGGAAAGGGGGGGATCATGTTTTAAGCTGTCTTCAAAAACTAATTAAAAACGTTGACTTGTAGAACAATTCCTGTGCTGTAATTCCTGAGAGATCCCGGGGGTTTTTCCTGACTCCCAGCCCTGCTCTTCCTCCACTGGGTTGGGGGAAACTGGGCCTGCACCTTCCTCTCTCCACAGCCAGGGAATGTTTGGGGAGGATCACAATTCCCCCCTCCCAAAGGAAGCGTTTTCCCTGGCACTGCCCTCCTGGAGGCTCTGGAACTGAACCCCCCCGGAGTTTTCCTGCCCCAAACTCCAGAGCCTTTGCCCAGCGCTTGGACAGAGAAGCAGCAGCAGGGGAGCACATTCCTGACCAAGTGCCAGCAATTTAATTCCATATTTATCTGCCATTTGTATCAGAGTCCAGCTAAACCACCAGGAATGCAGGCCCTGGGTGTAGGGATTGAGTCCTGGTCGTGGGTCTGTGTCCGTCTGTCCCAGCCCCAGGTCCGGTGTGGGGCCAGAGCCCCAGCATGGAATCACTTCTTCTTCATGTTCTGGAGGTGAGGTGCAGACACTTTGACCTTCCCAGGAATATTTCTTGACAGATCTGTGTCCTAGGGCACAGGGGAGAGGAGAAGGTGACCACAGCAGGAAAGCCTTTCTGGAGCACTGGGATGATCCTGTCCTTGGCCCTGGGAGCACCAGGACATCTCCAGCCTCAAGTCCCAGTGCCAGCTCCTGCCCCTGCTCCAGGAATTCCCACTCCCAAACCCAGAGGGTTCCCTGGGAGATGCTGCTGTTGTCAGACAGTGACACAATGCAGGAACAGAAGGCCCAGTGCTCCCACTGAGGCTCAGGTTCTCATGGTCCCTCCCAGCCTGGGCAGCAGAGCTGTCCCAGAGGGGCTGGGCAGTGTCCAAGGCCAGGCTGGATGGGGCCTGCAGCAGCCTGGGACAGTGGGAAGTGTCCCTGCCCACGGATTTTTAAGATCCTTTCCACCCCAAACCACTGCAGGACTCTCTGGCCTTCCCTAGGAGTACAGACAAACTCCACTGCTAACAAAACCCAACAGCAGCCTCAGTCTGGCAGCATTTCCTCCCAAAATGGCTCCTGTGGCCATTGGAGACCCTGCAGGGCCGGGCTCACCTTGACGCTGCGGAACAGATCCTTCTCTCGGGCACTGGCCTCTTTGGACTGCATGAAATTGTGCAAGGCAATCTTGGCAGCTGGAAAAACCCAGGGAAGAGTGAAACAGCCTGGAAAGCACCCAGCCTGCAGCAGGCAGAGCCCAGGAGGGGACTCGGGGCTCTCACACCGTACCTTTGCCCTTCTTCTGGGTGCCCGGAGTGAGCTTGACCTTGTACCTGCCCAAAGGAAAGGCTTCTGTCAGTAAAACAAAAACTCAGCACGTGCCCTCCCAGGAAGGGGCTGCCACTCACTTGTAGTTGGTCATGGCTGTGTAGGGAGCACAGATGGGGACAGCAAAGAGCAGGATGTCCTCGGGGTGGGGCTGCCCTGTCAGGGAGTCCAGCAGAGCCTGGCTCTCCTGGGACACAGAGAGCTCCACTGGGACCTGTGCTCAGCCCTCCTGGAGCCACGGGGCAGGGGTGGGGACAGGCAGCCCTGCAGGGCCCTGCCAAGCCAAACCCTTCCATGGCTCCATGAGCATGGAACCGGCACAGAATTCCCAAGCCAGGATTTGTGACTGATCTGTTTCATCACTAAAATCAAATCCTTGCCTGGATCTTGGTTTTGGGCCAAGGGTCACCCAAAGCTCCCACAGCAGATACCCTTATCCTCCTCCATGGAGGATTTAAAGGAATTCACTTATTCCCAGCCCTGGGCAACACCCACAGCCTGTAATTACACAAAAGTAATTACAGAAAAGTTTGAAGCAATTTGATATGTAAATAAACTTCAAACTAAAGGAGAACCTGCACTGCTCACTGTGTGATTCTCCAGCCCAGAGCCACCAAGGCAAAAACCAAGGGCAAACATCCATGGAGCCAGCTCTGGGTTTATGGGGGATGTGGAGATGAGCAGGGCAGGCATGGAGGTTAATTTTAAGGAGGTTAATTTTGAAAAATACCATTAAAGTGGGTTCAAACAGTCCTGGAGGGCTCCCCCCTGTCCCAGTCCCAGCAGGAGCACAGCCCCACCTCAGCCCTTACAGAACTGAGCATTCACCTCCAGTCCTGGCTGCTCCTGGTCCTGCTCCTCCTGCACACACAAACAGAGAACACATCAGGCCTGCAGAAACCACAGAGCTGCTCCTGCCTCCCCTGGCCCCAAGAAATTCTTTAAGGAGCAGCCCCAGAAAGCCCCACTGTCCCTGCAAAGAGAACTGAGCTGGTTTCACAACCAAGGTGAGAGCAGCACTGCACTGCCGTGGGTGGGAGGGTGGAGGTTTCTTTCCAACCTCTCGTTTGCCTGGCACACGCCGAGCTGGGAGGGGAGATGGGGCTCAGAGATAGCAAATCCCAGCAGCAGGGCTGGGAGCTGGGGCACGCCCAGCTGAGGGGGAGGTGCTGGGTGAACCCGAGCCTCGGGACTGCTCCGAGCCCCAGTTCTGCCTGAGCTGGCAACAGGAAGAGCACAGGGATTGCTGCAGGGCTTTGGGCTGCTCTGGGAATCCTGTGGGCTCCCTGAGCCCTGGCAGCAGACACAGAGCTCTCCACAGTGCCCAAAATCCAAGGGGAGCTGCTCAGCCTCCCGGGTGGGAGAGCTGCACAGAGCCAGGACAGACACATGGGCAGGTGAGGAGAGGAGAGAGCTGCTCACCTTCTCACCCTGTTCCTCACCTTCCCATCCTCCTGCTCCACCATCCCACTTCCCATCCCCCTCCTCACCTTGTCCTCCTGCAGCTCATCCAGGCCTGGCTCCTGTGCCTCGTGCAGCACAGTTCCTGCTGGCAGGCTCTCCTTGCCCCCTCCTGCTGCACGACGCTGGGGTTTGGGTTTCTGCTGCTGCTTCTTTGCTGCCTCTTCTTTCGTCTTCCCCTTCTTCCCTTTTTTCCCTTTGTCCTCCCTGCTGGAGCCTGCAGACTGTGGTGACACAGCTGGTCAGGGCTGGTGAGCAGAGCCCCCCCACCCCGGGGAAGGCAGAGCTCCCTCCTCACCCCCAGCAGCTTCATGATGAGCTCCCTGTCCTCCTCGTCCTGGTCCCTGTACTTCTCCTTCATCTTCTTCATTTTACTCTGCAGGAGGAAACACCAACAGCTTCAGAAATGACAAATCTTAGCAGAGTATTGCAACCACAGATGCTCCTTCCTTCCCAGTATCCCAAACTTTCAGAGCAGGTCACCAGTAAGCAAGGCACTGGTTCCAGTGAGCTCTGTGCCAACCCCCAGCACCATCAGCTGAGACCCCTCAAAGCACCACCAGGCAGCCACGGGTGTCTGGGACACCTGGCATTGCTGTCCCTGTTTCCATGGCCCCTGGTCCCTGCCCACCTTCTGGCCCCTCTTGATGGGCTGAGGGGCTGGAGCTGCCTTGGGGCAGCTGGGAGCAGCCACAGGTTGGGTCTCTGCCTCCTTCTGCTTCTCTTCAGACAGCTCCGAGCTCTCAGAGTTGTTCTGCTGCTTCTTTTTCTTCATTTCCCTAAGGAGAACAATCCCAACACCCTCATTTGTTGTGATGGGAGAGGAGAGGCTGCTGCTCTCTGACAGCATTCCCAGCCTGCTTCCCTGCCACAGGGACCCAGAGCAACACTGCACACAGCCCCTCCTCAGAAAAACCTCTCCAGCCCAGCAGCAAAACTGTTCCCAGCCAGCACTGCCAAAGGCCAGGAGCAGCAGCTCCCCTGGAAATGCAGGATGGACGATGGGCAGGGACTGGAATGGGTCCAGATGTGCCCAGGCCATGGGGAGGGAATGGGGAAGAAGCATTTCCCCAGAGCAGCTGGGGCTGCCCCTGGATCCCTGGCAGAGACCAAGGCCAGGCTGGACAGAGCTTGGAGCAGCCTGGGACAGTGGGAGGTGTCCCTGCCATGGCAGGGGTGGAATGGGATGGGGTTTAAGGCCCCTTCCAAGCCAAACCATGCTGGGATTCCCTGCAACAGCCACTGGCTCTCACCTCCTCTCCTTGGCAGAGAGATGCCTCCGGCCCTGGGCCCTGCTGTCACCCTGAGGAGGCAAAGGCAGTTCAGGGCAGATCCTGCCCAGCAGCTCCCACTGCTCTGGGCCACCCACGGCAGCTGGGACCTTACCAAGCTGGGCTCTTCCTCTTTGGGGATGATTTTCTGCAGGGATCTGTGGGGAGATGCAAAAGGAGCTCATCAGCAGATGCAGGGCAGCTCACCATGGACACACCAACCACAGCCCAGACTTCAGCAGCCTGGCTCTAACTTTCAGCTTTTCCAGAGCTTGGCAACCCCAGCTTTGGTGACTGGAAAAGGCAGAACACTGGGATTCACTTTAGAAGAGAATCTTGGCTCTCTGCCGGCTCCCCTCTCACACAAGTAACAAACAGCCTGGGCACCGAGGGAGCCCCAAGGTGCAGCTTCCCATGAGCACCCACCCAATCCCTGCTCCCTGCAGCCTCCAAGGAGTCCCAGGGACTGCAGGGAGCTGAGCTCATCCACAGCCTGAGCAGAGCAGAGGCAGCTCAGGGCTCAGCTTCTCAGCATTCCCACTGCTGAGCATGGAAGGAAGGAATGGCAACACATCCCAGCCCTGTCCTGGCAGTGTTTTAGGAGACCCTCAGGTGCCCCAGCTGCTGCCTCTCTCACCTCTGGGGCTGAAGATGTGACAGATCGATGGTGGTGTCTGGATAATTCACCTCTTCCTCCTTCACTTCCCTCTTGGGCTCTGGATGTTCCTCCTCAGACTCTCCATCGTCCTCCTCAGAGTCAGCCTCTGGAGCAGGAGTGTTCCCTCCTCCCTGCTCAGCACTGCCCTCCTCGTGGGTGCTCTCAGCTGTGGCTTCCACATCCTCTGCAGCTTCCTCAGCCCCTGGAGCTGCCTCAGCCTCAGCTTTTTCCTCCTCACTGCTGCTGTCTCCTCCGTCTGAGGCACCCAGGGCAGGAAAACACAGGAACACCAAACTGATCCATCATCCCAGCATGGTTTGGGTTGGAAGGGACATTAAAGCCCATCCAGTGCCACCCACACCTCCCACTGTCCCAGGTGCTCCAAGCCCTGTCCAGCCTGGCCTTGGGCACTGCCAGGGATCCAGGGGCAGCCACAGCTGCTCTGGGCACCCTGTGCCAGGGCCTGCCCACCCTCCCAGCCAGGAACTCCACCCCAATATCCCATCCATCCCTGCCCTGTGTCAGTGTGAGACCATTCCCCTTTGTCCTATCAGTGACCCAAACTGGGATCCCCCAGATCCTGAGGGACCCCTAGCAGCTCCCCAGTGTCCCCCTGTACCTAAGAGCTCCACCTCCTCAGCCACCAGCTCACTGGCACTGCTGGAAACCGTGTCCAGCTCCTCATCCTGGACCTTGACCTTCCTGTCCTCACGGTGCCTCCACACACAGCTCTCATCCACCTGGAAATGAGGAGCCTCTGGGTCAGGCCTGGCAATGCTCACACACCACCTCGCTCAGCTTTTCCTTCCCTCTTTAACACTTCCTGCCATCAAAAGGCAGGAAAATGAAACCAGACCCAAGTGTGCCAAGCCCACAAGTCAGGGTGGCACCCAGAAATGTTCAGATTCCAAAGAGAGCTGGGAGAGCAGGCCTGGCAGAGGCAGGAAGGTGCAGAGTCTGTCTGGAATGCACACAGAGCACACTGCTTCCATTTCCATCTCAGCCCAGAGCCATTATCAGCAAGAAGCTCTTTATGGGATTTTTCCCAGTGGGAAAAGAAGTAATTTGGAATACACTGATAAGCAAGATGCAGAAAATAAACCTCCTGCAGCTCAAAGCAAATTACAAAAGCCAGCAGGGGCTGCATGGGAAAAGCTGTACCTTAAACAAGAAGCTGAAGCCCATCATCAGATAGGAAGGTGGAAGGAAATTCTTTTTCCCTGAAAAACAAAGGGAGAGTCTCATGAGGGGGTTTAGCAGCCACGCTGCAGGATGTACTTCCAAAATTCATTTTTATTAGAGGCTTTAGGCTACCAAAAATTACACTGGGGCTTTTTTATCTCTGGGATGAGAACAGGAGAGCTCAAAAGCAGCTGAGTTAATGAACTTCTGCCCAGGGCTCAGCTCAAACTGCTGCTGCAGCTGCCTGATATTCAGACTGAGCCATTCCCAACAGATTTCTGGGAGAAGAGTGGGATCTGCTGCCACTGCAGGACAGCCCAGCACCTTTGAGAAAACATCCCACTGCCACTGCTCCCCTGTGCCTCACCTCGGATCATGAAGCTGCCAGTGGTGAGATATTCTCCTGTGGGGGCAGTTTTAGAAACCTAAAAGAAAACCACAAAAACTGTAAAAAATCCCTGTGACAGAAGGCCAACATCAGGTGACAACAGCACCAAGAGAAAGACTGGCTCAACAGGAGCTGAACTCCTGGGACAGCTCTGCAGGGCTCCATATCCAAGGGGCTCTTCCTCTCCTTTGCAGGGAATTTTCCTAAGGGATGTTCCAATCCAATCACACCCCACCAGCACTGAGTTTTAGGAGTCCTGGGTGAGTAACTCAGGAAACAAACCCAGGGTCTACTCAGGAGCATTCAGGGAATAGTGATGCCTTGTGCAGGCTGCCCTAGAGCAGAGGCTGGATGGAGTTCCAGAATAAAGCAGGGATTGATTCAAAGCATCTCCTCCATGGATCCACCTTGGGCAGCACCAGAGCCCAGCCAGGGCTGCACCCAAGATGAACCAAAATGGCCCCAAAATGCACGGCCGGGCACGGGGTCTGTCCCTGGGATCAGTTCTGCTCCATTTGCACCTTGCAGTTCATTGTCCCATTCCAGCTTTAGCCCCTGCAGTCCCACCCTGCTTGTTTTTCTCTCTCCAGCCCACGGGGTTTGTGCTCTTGGGCTGAGATTTGGATCATTTGTCCTTGGTGCCCAGCTGGAGCAGGAATTGTTTTGTCTCCCTGCTCTGTGCTCAGAGCTCAGAACTGCACATGATCAGAACCATGCCCTGATATGGAGCCCAGACCCACACACTGAAGCAGCACAGAATGTGAAAACAGAAAAGCTGAACCTGAGGCATGAACAAAACCACCACAGCTTTGGTGTGATCTCCACACCCTCACACAGAAGTCTGACCCCCAGCCATGGGCTCGTGTCTGGGGTCCCCTGCCAGCCCCCTGGGCTCTGTGCCTGCAGTGCTCACCTGGCTGTGGGACACCCACCAGGCGCTGGTGACCACGCGGGCGTCCCAGGCAGCGCTGTAGCACAGGGCCATGGTCCCCGCCTCCGTCAGCGTCCGCGGCGGGACGGGCTCACCTGCAACACCCAGAGCCTTCAGATCCTGCCCTGAGCCAGCCTGGCAGCCTCCCAGCAAGGACTGATCCCCATCCCAAGGGGAGGCACTGCCAGCTCCTGTCCCCAGGGCTCCACAGGTACCTGAGGGGTTCTTGATGACGCAGCTGGTGGCTCCGTGCAGATCTGCGTGCACGTAGATGTCCCCTGGGAAACAGAGAGTGCCCTCAGACCCACACATCCCTGCAGCCAGGGAATCTCTCCTGTCAGATGGAAATGCCTGGTCTGGCTGCAATGGGCAGGGTGGGGACACAGAAGTGTAGCCACGATATTTTCTGAAAAATCCCTTTGCCAGGATTTTTCTCCTGAGAAGCTGAGAAGCCTCGGAGGAAAAGAAAAGCAATAATTATCTGCTGCTGTGGAATGCAACAGGTGCATCTGTGATTGGTCTCATGGGGTTGTTTCTAATTAATGGCCAATCACAGTCAGCTGTCTCAGACTCTCTGGTCAGTCACAAGATTTTATTATCATTCCTTTCCATTCCTTGCAAGCCTTCTGATGAATCCTTTCTTCTATTCTTCTAGTATAGTTTTAATATAGCATTTTCTTTTAATATAATATCTATCATAAAATAATAAATCAGCCTTCTGAAACATGGAGTCAAGGTTCTCATCTCGTCCCTCGTCCTGGGACCCCTGTGAACAGCACCCCACAGAAGCCTTGCAGCCCATCCCTGTCCCAGGGAGAATCAGCTCCTCTGCTCCTGAGGGGAGCCCATCCAAGCTGCTCTCGCCCCGTGGCACCAGAGGAACTCCCACCACCAAAATTCCCTTGGATCCAAGGCCCAGCTCAAGGAGAAAGCAGAGGGACCTTCCCCTGTCACTCCTGGACACTGACAGAAGTGGGAAAGAGGACAAAAGCCCCACATGGCCTCCGTGGGCTCACCTGGTTTGAGGTAGCGCTTCACGATCAGCTCGTTCTGCTGCTGATCCCTGCCAGCAATCACCAGGTAATTCTCAGAGCTGATGAACCACAGGAACTTCTCAAACCTGCCAAATTCCAGCAAATCCACAGTGTCAGTAACTAACAGGACATTGCACAGGTGGGTTTTGATACCAAACTCAGAATATCCACCTCAGCACCTACAATTCATGAGACTGAAAATCTTTTTACTTCCATCCACAGGCCTGGGACATAAAAACAAGGCATGGGACAACTACAGCATTCCTGGCAGGGAGATTTGGAGATGGAACAAGAAGCACAGTCCTACCGTTTATTTTTATTTTAATAATTAAAATCTTTGAGATTTGGTTTCATTTGTTTGTTGCTTTTTAAAGCACAGAAGCCCAGAATGGTCTGGTTTGGAAGGGACCTTAAAGATCATCTAATTCCCCTGGACAACACCTTCCAGTGTCCCAGGCTGCTCCAAGCCCCATCCAGCCTGGCCTTGGACACTTCCAGGGACGTGGCAGCCACAGCTGCTCTGGGCTGCTGTCCCTGGGAACCATTCTGGGATTCTCTGACTCTTTAAGGAGACTCCATGCAAAGTGCAGAGCTCAGAAATCCCAAGGAGCTGCACTCCTAAGCCAGGGAAGATCCATCCTGACACATGGGAGAAGGACAATGGAGCTGTACTTGCCAATAGACCTTTCTGGCCTTCTGGATGGTGGTGACAGTCTGAACTTCCCTCAGGGTTTGCTTTGTCTTCTTCTCAGCTGATTTAAAAGCCTGTTTGGACAGAAAGCACCAGGGAACGTTGGGAGGAAGTGGCCTGGACTTGATCACAGTGCAGGCTCCACCCAGCCCTGCTCTTAAACCCCCACCCTGGAGAGCTGCTCCCTGAAATGATCAGGGAGGATTGGACTGGAAGGATTTCCACTGATTTTCCCCTCTAAGTCCTGGTCTGTCAGTGCCTCCACCTGCTCTGAGTGTTCCCAATGCTACTGGAAAAGGAGGCTCCATCAGGGATCTGCAATCCTCCACTGAGCTCCAAATGCCAAGAATAAAACAACTCTGGGTGATTGATTTTCCCTGTCATGTTTTGTTTTAGGGCTGCTCAGATCAGCTCAGGATTTCCCACTGAGGAGTAGCAGGGATTTTCCTTTTAAATATCTTCTAAAATACAAGAGAAAAAATACCTTTTCTGCAGCTTCCACTGTCTTCTGGGTTTTCTTGGCTGCATGTCTTTTGTGATCATAGTACCTGTGAAAGACAAGTGTGTTCTGAAATCCCAGCAGATCCACTCCTTCATCCCCCACTCATCCCAGGCCTCTGCCTTTTGTTCCATGGGCAGAACTGGAAAATTCAACCTGTGGGAGCCACAGAGCAGCTGCTCTGCACCAGGGAATTCCCATCCCAGAGCTCAGGACAAGCTGCTGTTTCAACTTTTAACTCTTATTTTTAACAAGATATCCCAAAACCCTTCCTCCTGCACACCCAGAGAAATTGATCCTACAAAAACACACTAAATATTTACTGAAAAATCTTACTTTTTGGCATTGGCATAGGCAGACAAATTGAGATCAACATCAATCAATAAGGGTTTGTTTTTCTGAGGTTTCTTCAACTGTTTGGTTTTATTCTTTTTCTTTTTTCCCTTTGGTTCTTCTGTTTCTTCCTTCTCTATGTCAGCATCATCCTCCTCCTCTTCCTCTTCAGATAACACATAGGGGTTCCTAAAAACACATGAGACCATAAAACTGAGATAAGAGAACTGGTTAATTTTTAATCCTTGGTGCAATGTGCTCTTAATTTCATTCTCTCAGAGGTTTAGAAATGGCCCAAGGAGCCTCTAAACCATTCACAATTGGAGACACAGGAAGCTTCGTGTGCCAACCCTTTTTTGTCCTGGAGTCAGCCAAATTTGGGGGGAAAAAAGAAAACAAAAGCAGAAAATAAAAAGCCCAATTTTTCCAATCCAAGGAACTGACTGAAAGCAAGTTTATTCTATAAAGTGCCACTTCTGAAAGCGAGATAACCAAAAATTCACTAATTTACTTTGCCACATCCCAGCTTTTACACCAAAACTTCTGGGTACAGAAAAGCTATTTTGGGGTATTTTTAAATCTCTGAGCTGCTGCTGCAGTGCACTCACCTCAGCAGCATGGTGATGTGGTTTGTCTGCAGCTTTAACTCTTTGATTGCCGTGGCCACGGGGTCGCCGTGGGCCTGGGCCTCCTTGACGATGGCGCCGATCTCGCTCCAGTCGATCTGGTTGGCCAGGGCGCTGCGCACCACCTGGATGGCCCTGTCCACCACCTCCAGGTTCATCTCTATCAGCTCCCCCTTCAGCTTATCAGCTTCCTTGGGAAAGGAGGAACTTGGAGCAGTGCAGCCAAGCACGTGCTCAGCAGGAGGTGTTAGAGAAATGGAAGCAGTGGTGAAGAAATGCAAGGATGGATTGAAGGGGTGGCACGGGAGAAGATCCAACCCCGGTGCTGCCAAGCCCTGGGGTGGTGGAAGGAGTCCCTGCCCCTGCAGCTGGGTGGGATTGAAGTTCCCTCCCAACCAAACCATCCCCTGGTGGTGTGATTATGCACTTTTTTAATTAAAACCCAAAATCTGCCTTACCTGAGCCTGCTGGAGAGCTTCCAGTCTGTGCTCATGGTCCCTACGGACGTTTTCAAGTTTCTTCAATGCTTGTTTTTCCTTTGAAATACAAGACGTCAAAAATATAAATAAAAATATTTCATATTAAAAATACATTTCTATTTATAGGTATGTTATGGTTATATTTATATTTATATTTAATCTTGCAGTGATTATCTGATGCCTTTGCCAAATGGCATCAGGTAATCACTGCAAGAAGCAAGAGAAGCCTCTGGAGATGTGGGAGCCACCCACATGGATCAGGACTCACCTGCTGCAAGGCCTTCAGATCAATCTTCTGCCCCTCCAGCTTGGAGTAGAACTCATCTGTAGCCTGCAGGAGAGAGTGAGGCTGGAGAATCCCCAGGCTGGCCTGACTCAGGGCAGGAACAGGAGGGGCCCTGCAGAGAAAAGGCTGCAAAGCACTAAAAGAGGTGACAGAGGCTGAGACAACCTCCAGGAGCTTTCCCCATTTCCCTTCCCATTAAATGAGTCCAGCAGGACACTCAGGGCTGAGTCCCACTGCAAACACAGAAGGAAAAAGTGGCCAAGCAATGGCTCACCTTTTTCTTGCTAAGAAATGATGGCAAAGAAGCTGATTTGGTTCAGATTAAATGGTTGCAAAGCCAGATCTGCCTGCCCTGAATCCCTGCTGCTTCTCTGGTCAGTTAAACAAGCACAAAGACCCAGAGTGCCCAAAAACTGCTCCTGGTGTTCCAGCTGTGCTTAAAGCACAAGGTGAGGAAGGTTTGGGGCTGTTTAGATCATCAGAGGGACTGGGGACAAGGGATGGAGGGACAGGA
>NW_005054303.1:15062943-15066151 GCF_000277835.1 Geospiza fortis | reverse complement strand
GCCCCTGGACCCGGGGTTGGACACTGGGCTTGGAGCAGCCTGGGGCAGTGGGAGTGTCCCTGCCATGGCTGGGGTGGCACTGGGGGGGTTCTGAGTCCCTTCCAGCCCAAACCACTCTGGGGCTCTGTGATCAGGGAGGGAGATGACAGAAATTGAGGCAGGAAGCAGGGCAGGAGTATGGAGTGGGAATTCTGGAGATCAAGCTCAAGAACAAGAGGCCAATTAATGACTCCAGATGTTAATGAGTGGAGGAGCAGAAAGGACAATACCCAAGGAAACACCAAATAAGAGGCCTGAGGCTTTCAGAGCAGGAACAGAAGAGTAAATGTGATTTCTGCCACAACTGTTACTCCAGCACAACTCAGGTTCCAGCTCTGCAGAACAAAACATTTGGGATTCTCTGACTGGAGCTTCCACCTCCCCCACTGCAGATCTGAGCTCAGGAGCCAGCACTGCCCAGCTGCAGCCCAAAGGCCCTGCTGGGATTGGCTTTTTCTCACCAAACATTCATCCATAAAATGATTCATCCCTTCCAAGGTCTCTGCTTTCATTAACAATCCCTGCACGATGTTTTAATTACTCTTTTTAGCAGCAATCAATTCAAGCACTTAAGTACAGCATCAGCAAATGCACTGTACCTTATTGAATGAGTCAAATTCCAAGTAGGGACATTTTGAATGTTGAGAAAACAAGAAAGGATGAAATTCCTCATATCTGTAAAATACACATTTGATATTATCACCTGAAAACTAATTTCTGTTATGCAGACTAGTAGGAATACTTCAAATATTTACGTGTAGATATCTTCTGCTGGTTTGTCTGGTTCCAGACTTGGCTTTTTCTCCCTTTTCTGGATAACATAACCCTGCAAGAAAACAAAAATATCATTTGTCTGTGGAAAGGTTTAGGTATCAACAAATAATTCCAGCAGGGAACCTTGTGCCTGACCCATGGGTTTGGCTCCAATTCCTTGTGGAAAAAGAAGTGAACTTCTTCCAGCCCCCAGGACTATCCCATAAATGCAGAGTTTCTGTGCAGGATTTATTACAGAACCTATTAAACCCCAAGTGCAAATCTCCCAGCATTCACACAATCTGCCTGTGCATTATTTCATTGCTGCCCAGCTTGTGGAAAGAAGCAATTTTTATTCCACATCAGCACCTGACACCCAGGAATAAAACCCAGAGCTGGGAAGAGCAGGAATTGGGAATTCCTGAGGAATCCCTGCTTGCCAGTTTGACTCTGCAATTCCAAATCCCTGATAACCCACCCAGACCCACCTTTCCACTGAAGTTCTCAGTGAGGGCCATGTATTCTTCTGCTTTCTCTAGAGCTGAAAGAACCTTTTCAAGGTTTTCTGAAGTGAAAACAGCAGAAATATTTCATCCCTGCAATTATTGCTCATCTTAAACAAGAGTCTAAGTTTACATCTGGGAAATTTTTGATATAAAAATGTATTTAGATGGTTTTAGCACATAATTATTCAAGTTTCAGGAGAAAAAAAAGACCCCACAAATACCAGCACTTTATGAAATTAAAGCTGCAGAGGTAAAGCATAAACCAGAAGCTGTGAGAAGTTATTTTTTTACTGCACCATAATGGAGTAGGAAGGAAAAAATCCTCTGGATTTATGGCAGATATAAAACACATGAGGAAAATAAGACTGCAGGAAAATATTTTCTGATTTTATTACCCAAATCTTTAATTTCCCAGTAAATGTAAAGCTGCTGCTTTACCAAATCCCCAATGTTTGCTACAAATAAAGACTTGGATGTTAATTCTTCTTGTCAAACAACCAGAACTCACCTCATGGGTGAGGTGGTGTCAGTATAAAATTATTTAGACTACAGGAACAATCTGACATTTTATCTCCAATTGATGCACAAATCAAGAGTTTTAATGCAAACAAGAATGGTCCCCAAGCTAAAAACATTAAAAAATAAAACCACATGGTCAGAACCACAAGTTCACTCATCTCTTTGGGAAAAAAAAACACTAAAGAGACATAAAAATCCCCATGTTAGTGGCCCAGCCTTTAAAATATTACACCTTTTTTTTCCAGATGTTGATCTACTTTGACAGCTCCAGAAAATCCAGCTTCTATAAGGCAGTGCTCAATGAGAGTGGCCCCATAAGCTGTGAAAAAAAAAAAGAAATAGTGAAGGATCATCTATAGAAAATATTCACAATTTGCCTTAAAAAAACTCAACAAAACTGGATACAAGAGTGTGAGAAGAGGGAGAAGTGCCAAAACTCAGGGAAGGGGCAGGAGGGATGGCTGTGTGAGGAGGAGGGGGTGAGGAACAGCCAAAATTGCCAAAAAGGGAAAAATGCTGGGGATTTTAGAGAGGAGCAGCTGTGCCTGGTGACTGGATCAGTAACACCGGGTGAGGCCAAGGTTTCCTACATGACAGGATCAGAAACACCAAATTCCAGCATGGTACAGCACAACTGGGATCAGTGGGGCACAATAATGAGCAATTGTACAACAACAACATCATTGTTGTTGTTGTTGTTGTTGTTATTATTATTATATTGTTTTATTATTATTATTTAAGAGAGCAGGGTAGAGAAAGAGAGAGAAAAGGGTGGTGAAAAAGAAAATCAAGAGATGGGGAAAGTCATGCTCAGGTGTGATTTGAGCTGGAAATTCTCAGCTTGAGCTCAGGAAATTCTCTGCTTGAGCAGCATTGGCTGGTGAGGAGGAAAAACAATTTTGTTCTGATGACCTCAAACGTGACAAATTTGGTTCTGTGCTCAGGAAAACCTAACTTTGCACTTACAGCTCCTATCTGGTACCAGGATGGTACAAAATGCCCCAAGGCAGAGCTCCAGCAGAGCCACTGCCAGGGCTCATCACTGCTGCACCAGGGGCAGGCTCAGCTATGTGCAGATGCCTGGGAACCACCAAATCCCTGTTTCCCAAGGCAGCCTGGCAGGGTGGAAGGTGTTCCTGCCCAAGGCAGGGGGAGGGATGAGATGGGATTTAAGGTTCCAAACCCCAATCCAAACCACTCCAGGGTTCTGTGATATGTTATTGTCTGAGATTGCAAGGCAAGATGTATTCTATTTGCCAGCTGTATGGCAGTTATCTTCTGTTTTCCTTATCTCTTCCACACCCACTCCTCCCTCTGGGCAGACACCTGCTGATAACAGCCATGGAATGTCCCTGCATGGCTGATAAGAGCTACAGCATCCCACTGGGAGA
>NW_005054303.1:15058051-15062810 GCF_000277835.1 Geospiza fortis | reverse complement strand
TTATTCTTTTTTTTCTTCCCTATTAAAGAACTGTTATTTCCTGCTCCCATATTTTTGCCTGAGAGCCCCTTAATTTAAAATTATAGAAATTCGGAGGGGTGGGGAGGGTTTACATTCTCCATTTCAGGGAGACTCCTGCCTTCCTTAGCAGGCACCTGGCTTTCCAAACTGAGACAGTTATTCCAATTTTCCAGCATGACAGAGCACACACTGAGTGACCTCACTGCATCTCCTGACAAAGATCAATCACTTACGAAGGAGTGGGTTGAGAACCCTCTTCAGCTGCTCCCCTTTGGGTGCATTTGATATGATTTCAGTTAACCTGCAGGAAGGAGAAAACAAAAAGTTGCAATTCCAAAGAATAATGTGTTTTAAAACAACACTGCATTGCTTAGAAGCTACAAAACATTTCCAGCCTTTAAAAAATGAAATTAAAAATGGCCTGGAATAAACTACCCAAAGATTTTCACAGCTCTGACAAATCTGGGTTTGTCCCAATAAATACACCAGTTATGAGCTCTGAAATTCATGGGGATTTCTGAAGGAGTTTTGAATGAGTTAGGGATGGGACCTCTGAGTTTTTCAGATGATGCTGTTTATTTTCTTATCTTCTACATCAACAGGAAGGGTGAGTTGGGCTCACATCTTCACTGCATGGCTCAGAAGGTCACAAGACCCTCAGTTACAAGACTTTTTAAGGATTTATTGACCAATAATACACAGCCAACAAGGATATTTATGTTTTTAACCCAATCCTTAAATATTTCATCTCATGGACCCATGCTACAGTGAGAGCTTTCTTAGCCACTCATGTTATGGCACACAAACCCACAGTGCTGCACTCCAAACTCCTTGTTTACCTCTGGAACTACTTTTATTTCTCTATCTTGAACTCTAAAACTCTGAACTTTCTTCTTCTTAATGTGTCTCTGCTACAAATCCACATTCTCACTTCCAGCACCTCAGTTTGGAAGCCTTTTCCAAGGTCTCAGATCAAATCCTGGGTTTAATTCTAAACTTTGCCTTACAGGCCCAAAGCTCTGAGAATTCCCTGCATTTCAGATTCCAACAGTAATTGGAATTACCTGTCCAAGGTGGGCAGGGGCACGGCAGCTTTGGCGCTCTCCACCGGGTACCGCTCCCTCACAGCGAACCGGACGTCGTCGGCGCCGTCGGTGCGGAACCTCAGGATGTTGAGGATCAGGTACTCGTGGTCAGTGAGGACGACGTTGCCCTGTGAGCACAGGGACCCTGAGCGAGGCCAGCACGGTGTCCCTGCCCCAGGGGACACTGGCAGCCTGTGGGAACCCAGCACATTCCTCTGGCTGCCCTGGAGGACTCGAGCCCCAGACCTCCGTGCCTTTGATTTAGCCCTTGGAAAAAATTACCAACCTTATATAAAGATTTACAAGCCACCAAAATTTAAGTGGATTGATAGTTAGTTTGTCACAGAGTGAGAAGTACATTTTTTGGGTTTTTAGAATGGGGGATCGGGGTTCCAAGATGGAGGAATTTGGGTGTGCCTTGTCCTTTCTCCTTCTTCCTAGCCTCCATCTTCTGGGTGATGGTGGCACTTCTGGATTGGTTTAGGGTAGAGACAGAGCATCTGACATAGGTCATAGGTATTGGGAAATTATTGCAAATAAAGTACACCTAGTTTTTAGTATAAAAAGTAGTAGTTTTAGTATAAAAAGTAGTCGTTTTAGTATAAAAAGTAGTAGTTTTCAGTAGTTTTTAGTATAAAAAGACAACACCACCCTAAGGGCGGGGAGCGTGCCACTGACTGAACTGCTGAACGGACCTCAGCAGGCCAGGGAAAGAACATTACAGACAACAGAAAATAACCTTGAGAACCAGAACAGAAGACTCCTGAGCCCAGAGAGGCCGAGAGCAGGCTGGCTCACCCTGTCATAGAGCTCCAGGATCAGGTGGTAGGCAGCCTGCTCGCTGCCGAACTGCAGGTCCACGATGCGATCCACGCCCAGCTGCCGCACGCTCACCAGGCGCCGCGTCCTCAGGTGCTTCCGGCACTGCAGGGGAGGCTCAGCTTGGAGCTTTTATGCTTTTCAAATCAGGGCTGCCTCAGGGGGGAACTCTAAAACTCTGTCAGCTGCTGTTCCCTCCTGTTTTATGCAGATAAAATAATTCCTCTCTAGGCCTGAAACTCAAGCACGCCTCACTGGCTCAGAGCTCGAAAAATGTAACCAACAGTGAATTAATAACAACCAGTGAATTATTTTGTTGTTTGATATTGTTCTTTTTTTTGTGCAGGTGAATGCTTTGCCTGTGAAATAAACAGCTTTTTCCAGTTTTCTCCAAGGAAGTATTTTTCCTGAACCACTTGGGTTGAATCGAATCTCCTTTTTGAATCTGCAATTGAATCTGCTTTCTAGAGAAACCTTGGGGAGGTTCTGTCCCAGATTTGCCCTAAATCAGGACAGGGGGCAAACCTGGAGTAAGTGACTTCATTACCTGAAGTTATAATTGGACAATTAACCTCTGATATGCAAATGGACCAAACTTTCATCTGTCTGAAAACCCCGTGATTGCTGTCTCACCTGGGTGTGGCCCCTGCAGGACTCCTGCATGCCCAGGGTGTGCCCTTTGAAGGCCTTTCAATAAATACTCCCCTTCATCCTTTAACTCTGTCCAGCCTCTGCTCTAGGCAGCCTCTGCAGCATCACAGGGGTGGGGAAAATGTCTGGGAAACATCTGAAAAAACCTGGGAATGGCTTGGCTATAGAGCCCTCCTGTGGCACCAACCACTTCCCATTTCACTCAAATACCACAAGAGCGAAAATGTTGGTGCTCACCAAAGTAACACCTTCATTTTTATAATTATAAATATAATTGAGCCCAAATCTTAACATTAAGATATTTTTTCCATGTTGTTTGTTTAGCTCGAGGGAGCAGCTGGTTCAAATTCTAAGAGTTTATTTGTAAAGAGAATGGGGATTATCCCTGCATCCATCTCTGCTGTGGAAAGCCTCCCTGGAAATCTCTGCTGAGACACTTCTGGCTGCACCCAGAGGTTAAACAGATCCATGGGAGTCATCCCAGGCTGTATCCCCATGGATCCACCTGCAGGAGCCCAGCCTAAGAGCCTGGAGCAAGGCCTGAACCCCAGAGCTCAGCAGACTGAACAGAGAACTCTGGAGCACAGGGTGCTGCATCCAGCAACTAAAAATTCACACAATCCAACTGGAATGACAAGGATTTTACTGGAGCAACATTCCAGAAGGAATTTATAAATAAAGTTTATGAAAAGTTTTTATCAATTTAAATATTCACTCTTTCAGGCACTGAACACAGTGATGTGACCCCGAGCCCACGTTTGCTCTTCCCTTGTCCTCAGCCACCTGCAGGACCAGGATTCACTGGGATAACCCTTCCCTGCTTTCCTGCCTCCAAGGACGGAAGGTGAGCACTCCTTCCAGATGTGCAGACACTTTCTAAAACCCAAGCCCTGCAGAGCTCACCTTCATGGCAAAGCTGGATGGCATCATGTTCTTTGGCCACTCAAACTCCGTCAGGTGGATACGGATCCCCGACTCCAGCAGCAGCGTGGCCTTGCACTCTGGCCTGGGGGTAAAACAGAGCAGGTGCACCCCAAAATCCCCCAGCTGCACCCCAAAAACCTCCAGCTGTATCCCAAACCCCCCAGCTGCACCCCAAAACCCCCAGCACCCCCTCCAAACGAGGACATTCTGGGATCCCACTGGCTCAGGAGCAGCCACCCCACCACCACCCATCTGCACAGGGTTTTCTGCAGAATTCCCCATTTCCCAAGAACTTTTTGGGTAAAAATTACTGCATTTTACCAAAAAACCAGCAGAATTTCACTGGAAACAAGTCAGAAATTACTGCAGACAATTTAAAAAAAATGTTCACACAGCATTCCTAAAGAATTTGTAAGTACAGCCATTGAAAGCTCTTACTTTTGCAGGCGAATGAGATAGGTCTTGTTATCCACATCATAAACATTGTTCACTCTCATTCCCAGCAAGCTGCCAAAAGGAAAACAAGGAATGCTCCGGAGAACCCAAAACACAACTGGCTGGAAAAATCCCAGTGGTAATTAAAGTAGACAGAAGGGCAAGTTATGATAAATTACCAAGTTATATAAATTATCAAGTTATGTAAATTACCAAGTTATGATAAATTACCAAGGAGTAACCAAAAGGGCAGCAAAGGAAGATTAATGGAATGAGCTGGAAGCAACAACCATGGAGAGATGGAGAAACTGCTCTTAAGACACAGCAGTTAAGAGAGAAAGAAAATGAGATGGAGAAATTTATATCAATGGATAAAATGGAGAAAGTTGCCAGTTCCTGCCCCTGCTCCTCTTTGTGGCAGGGATGTAAAATGAACTGGTGATACTGGAGCTCCTGGCCAGCACCAGTAATCCCAGTATGAGCACTGAACTGGCCTGGGGGTGTCAGTCAGTCCCTTCAGAGTGGGGCTGGACACCAGGAATGTGTCAGGAGTTTCTCAAATGGGAAACTGAGAATGTTCCCCTGGAGAGGAGAAGCTCCAGGGAGAGCTCAAAGCCCCTGGCAGGGCCTGAAGGGGCTCCAGGAGAGCTGGAGAGGGACTGGGGACAAGGGCTGGAGGGACAGGAGCCAGGGAATGGCTCCCAGTGCCAGAGGGCAGGGATGGATGGGAGATTGGGAATTGGGAATTCCTGGCTGGGCTGGAATTGCCAGAGCAGCTGTGGCTGCCCCTGGATCCCTGGCAGTGCCCAAGGCCAGGCTGGACA
>NW_005054303.1:15055303-15057435 GCF_000277835.1 Geospiza fortis | reverse complement strand
GGGAGTGACAGAAACGGGTCCAGGAATGACAAAAAGGACTGCGGGAGTGACAAAAAAGACTCTGGCGGTGACAAAAAAGGGTCCGTGTATGACTAACGGGCCCCAGGAGAGGGCGGCGAAAGGGGGACAGAAAGGGGCGCGAGAGGGTCACGTGTGTGGGAAAAGGGTCCGGAGTGAGGGGGGCAGGAAAGGGCCCGCGTCCCTCTGTGCTGAACAGGGCAAAGGAGCCCACGTGTGCCCGTGTCGGGCAGCAAAGGGATCTGCGGAACCCCTTTCATGAGTGTTTATCGACATTTATTATTTCAGGGCGGATTTGGCTTCAAAATTTGCTTGGAGCTGTGAATTTAGTGATTGAGCGGCGCGGGGTTGTTGCGGTGTTTGTCCAGTAGGAGGCGGTGTTTGCGAGTGGGTATTTGGGGCAAAAAGGGGGTTTTTAGGGGGGTTTGGGGTTTGTCGTTAGCGCTGTGGGGCAAAAGGGGAGCCCGCGTGTCTCTGTATTGCCCAGGCTACGCTGGCGTGGCTATTCACAGGCGCGATCCCGCTACTGACCGCCACGGGAGCTTTGACCTGCTCCGTCTCCGACCTGGGCCGGTTCACCCCTCCTTAGTCAACCTGGTGTCCCGCAGCTCCCCGCGGGTCACCATATTGATGGCGGCCTTAGCTTGGACGCCCGCTCGGCACAGCGCACGGCAGCCCAGAACTCCTGGGCTCAAGCGATCCGTCGGGCTCAGCCTCCCCGGCAGCTGGGATTACAGGCACGCGCCACCGCGCCCGGCGCTCGCAGCCCGCTCCGACAGCGGTACGGTTTGTGTGGAGCCGCCCCCGACCCGCCCCTCGCTGCTCCTGATCCTCCTCCTGCTCCTCCTCCTCCTCCTGCAGCTGCTGCTCCGCCTCCCGATCCTCCTCCTGCTCCTCCCGATCCTCCTCCTGATCCTCCTCCCTCCTGTTTGTACTGCCCCTTCTCCTTCTCCTCTTCTTCCACCTTCTTCTTCTCTGCCTTGTCGTCCTCCTCTTTCTCCTTCTTATGCTCCTTAATTTCCTTCTCCTCCTTCTCTTCTTCACCCTCCTTCTTCTCCTTCCTTCCCTTTATCCTTTCCCCCTTCTCCTCCCTTCCCCTTTCCCCTTTTCCCCTTCCCATTCCTCCTTCCTTTCCCCCCCTTTCTCCTCCTCCTCCTTTTCTTTCCCCATTTCCCTTCCCATTCCCTTTCTTCCCCCTTCTTCTTTTCCTTATCCCTTCCCATTCTCCTTCCTCTCCTTCCTCCTTCCCCTTTCCCCTTTGCTGCTTTCATCTTCTTCCCCATTTTCCCTTACACCTTCTTCCCATCCTTACCCCTTCTCCTTCTTCGCTCTCTTTTCCCTTTCCCCTTCCCCTTCCCTTCCTGTTTCCCTTTTCCCTCCATCCCTGTCTCACCCCCAGCACACACTTTAGTTTTCCCTGCTGACCAAGCAGCCAGGCCAAGGACAGAGCTCCCCTTCCCCATCCTTAGCACAAACTTCACTTCTTACACAGTTTGGGCGTTGTTCCCAGAGATTCACAGTGGGATTTAGGATCAGCGGCTCCCTCAGGAGCACCATATCCACACTGAACTTCCACCAGCACAACAACCGCAGCCCAAAATCCCAACCTCAGCACTCGGATCCCAGAAACCACCAGATCCATCCATTCTGCACATTCCTGCCGCCCGTGCTGTGCGAGCTCTGCCTGGCCACACAGTGGCAGTGGGGAACCGAGGGAACGTCCTTGAGCTCCCTCTGCTTTACGTTCCAAACGGCCTGGGTACACAGGAATGGTTTTTGGGGAGGTTCGAGCTGCTGAGGAAGCCCAAAGCCCCGTTCGGAGCCAGAGCAGGCACACCCTAGTGCTGTTCTCATTCCGAGCCTGGAGCTCTGTCCCCGGGACAGCTCCGGACAGAGCAGACCGGGGATGTCCTGCTTGGAAAACTCGTCCTGGAGCAAAGCTCCCCGATTTGCCAGCGTTGTCCTGAGAGTGTAGAGCTCAGAGGAGGACATCGATGGGCTGTGACAGTGAAAACCGGGGGGAGAAGAGTAACGAGAGGCTCCTGCGAGCTTCCCCAGCCTTTGAGGGACGGGTGGGACTGACTGGCAGCCCGAAACACGACAGGAATTCCTGC
>NW_005054303.1:15054650-15055293 GCF_000277835.1 Geospiza fortis | reverse complement strand
CTGGCGGCACAGGAACCCGGCATTCCCCAGCTTTACATCACATCTGCTGGGATCCCAACACATCCCACCAAAACCTGAGCACGCCTGGGTGGGCGAGGCTGGCGCGGCATCTTCAGGAGGAGGAGGAGGAGAAGCAATCCTGGGAGCGCTTTTGCCTTTCCCCGCTGCTGTGGCTGCTCCGCCAGAGAGAGAGCTGACAAAAGGGGGCTGGGTCCGAGGGGATGAGATGCCAAAAGAGGCTGGGTCCCGTCCTGTCACCCGGGCTGCGCTGCAGGCTCTGTTCACAGGCGCGGTCCCGCTACTGACCGCCACGGGAGCTTTGACCTGCTCCGTCTCCGACCTGGGCCGGTTCACCCCTCCTTAGGCGACCTGGTGGCCCCCGGCTCCCCCAGGGCCACCATATCGATGCCGGCCTTAGCTTGGACGCCCGCTCGGCACAGCGCACGGCAGCCCAGAACTCCTGGGCTCAAGCGATCCGTCGGGCTCAGCCTCCCCGGCAGCTGGGATTACAGGCACGCGCCACCGCGCCCGGCGCTCGCAGCCCGCTCCGACAGCGGTACGGTTTGTGTGGAGCCGCCCCCGACCCGCCCCTCGCTGCTCCTGATCCTCCTCCTGCTCCTCCTCCTCCTCCTCCAGCTGCTGC
>NW_005054303.1:15049618-15054505 GCF_000277835.1 Geospiza fortis | reverse complement strand
CCCGGCCCCGGCTGCCCCCGGCGCTGCCTCCGCTCCCCGTCAGCTCTGGAGCGGCTCCTGCGGCCTCGGGAGCTCCTCAGGGCTGCAGCAGCACCGTGGGAGGAGCAGCAGGCACAGGGAGCAAAATTTAGCTCTTCAACCCAGCACGATGCTTTGGTTTAGACAGAGCAGGTTGTGCTGGTGTAGGCTGAAAATTTAAGTTCGTGGTCCTGCTCTGGGATGTGTCCAGAGAGAGCTCAGAAGGATTTGCAGAATGTCTGAGGGGCAGCCTGCTCCCTGCAGGTGTAATGAGCTGAAGGATTCTCAGCAAAGCATAGAAAAATAACAAAAATCTAGGGCAAGGAATAAAATTCAGGAGCTCCCTGCTTTTATCCATTCCCTGCCATAACAGGCAGCTGCCTAGGAACTCAGTCACTGAGGATTTTACATCTGAACTCTGTGTTTTGCCTTTGTCAAAGCGTCCTGCCCCAGGTATCCCATGGGAATAACTGCAAAGTGTCCTGCCCAAGGTATCCCATGGGAATAACTGGCTGCTCCCTCTCCTCCATGGAATGCTCATGGAGTTGTGTTTCCCCAGCGCAGAGGTCAAGGCAAGGGTGTCCTGCCAGGCAGGGCCACACCTCCTGCCCCGCCAGAGCCGCTCCGAGGTGTCTGAGCACTTCCTCCAGGCCCTCCCGAGCTACCGGAGCAAAGTCCAGGGCTAAAGTCCACAGGGCAATCCCATCTCCGAGAAAGACAATAAGATTTTCCCCAGGGCTGCACAAGCCTGAAGCATTAAGAGTGTCAGGGCTGCACAGAGAGACCTTGTTCTGGGCTCTTTTTATCTCCTTAAGGAAGAGCTGTTGGTGACAGCTGGAGTTTTGGCTAAAGGCATTAGGATAATGATCAATGATTTAGGGGTCAAGGCATGAGGAGAGGGGGGCCTGGCATCCACAGGCAGGGGAGAAAGGCAAAGCATGCCCACAGAAATAACACTGGACACGTGCAGTAACCCCTTCTCCTGCCACTGACACGGGGATTCTTCCTCACGTGAAAAAAACACAGCAGGGTGGATTTGGGAGAGCAGGGGCATGAAACAACGTGATTTCCTGGAAAAAAAAAATGGGATAGGAAGGGGCTTGGCCGCCTGAGGAGGGCCCAGGCACAGCGAGGGTCTGACTGAGCTGGGCAGCACCAAAGCATCCGCTGAGATGGGAAATGAGCCCCTCGGGGCTGGGCACAGCTCGGGAGCTCATCCCGGAGCCCGGGGGCTGCCCTGCCCTCCGGAGCTCATCCCGCAGCCCTGCCCTGCGGAGCTCATCCCGCAGCCCGGCTCTGCCCTGCGGAGCTCATCCCGCAGCCCGGCTCTGCCCTGCGGAGCTCATCCCGCAGCCCGGCTCTGCCCTGCGGAGCTCATCCCGCAGCCCGGCTCTGCCCTGCGGAGCTCATCCCGCAGCCCGGCTCTGCCCTGCGGAGCTCATCCCGCAGCCCGGCTCTGCCCTGCGGAGCTCATCCCGCAGCCCGGCTCTGCCCTGCGGAGCTCATCCCGCAGCCCGGCTCTGCCCTGCGGAGCTCATCCCGCAGCCCGGCTCTGCCCTGCGGAGCTCATCCCGCAGCCCGGCTCTGCCCTGCGGAGCTCATCCCGCAGCCCGGCTCTGCCCTGCGGAGCTCATCCCGCAGCCCGGCTCTGCCCTGCGGAGCTCATCCCGCAGCCCGGCTCTGCCCTGCGGAGCTCATCCCGCAGCCCGGCTCTGCCCTGCGGAGCTCATCCCGCAGCCCGGCTCTGCCCTGCGGAGCTCATCCCGCAGCCCGGCTCTGCCCTGCGGAGCTCATCCCGCACCCCTGCCCTGCCCCCCGGAGCTCATCCCGCAGCCCTGCTCTGCCCCCCGGAGCTCATCCCGGGGCCGCTGGACCCGCCCAGCCCAGCGGGAGCAGCTGCCCCAGGATCCCGCTGAGCTCCCCGCGGGAGCTTTGTGCGCAGTCAGGGCTAAGCCGGGCTCCAGCCCCACAAATAACCATCCCGGGGATCCCACTGAGCTCCAAAACTCCTCCTTCCAAGGCAACCACAGAGACGTGGAATAGAACCACACAATACCCTGGCCTGAAGGGATCCAGAAGGACCATACAGTCCAGCTCCTGGCCCTGCACAGGACACCCCAAAATCCCACCATGGGCCTCAAATTATTCCTCTTGTTAAGGCTTCAGGATTTTTCAGGCTGGTGTTGCCATGGTGGTGATCCAGGATTGTGGCATGTGAAGGTTTGGTCAGGCATTATCCACCCCCTCTTCATTTCCTCCCTCTGCTCCTGAGAACACCCTGGGAAAGGAGGAGCCAGCTTTGCCAATAGCACCTGTAGAGACATTTGGATGTACTCAAGATTTATTACAAACCCCTAAATATTCTGGAATCATGGAATATCTGAATGATTTGTGTGGGAAGGGAGCTTAAATCTCATCCCATTCCACCCCCTTTCCATGGGCAGGGACACCTCCCACTGTCCCAGGCTGATCCAAGCCCCAGTGTCCAGCCTGGCCTTGGGCACTGCCAGGGATCCAGGGCCATCCAACAGTGCTTTTTTTGAGGTATTTTACCTTGAAAATCAATCAGCAGTGTAAGGCTGAGCTATATGGAGTAGATAGTGCCCAGAGGTGCATTTCTTTCCCTGAGGGTGGTTACAGGGTTACAGGGAGTAGATTTATATATCAAAAACCTGATTGCAATACCTCACCACCCTCTGAATAAAGAATTCCCAATTCCCAATCTCCCACCCATCCCTGCCCTCTGGCACTGGGAGCCATTCCCTGGCTCCTGTCCCTCCATCCCTTGTCCCCAGTCCCTCTCCAGCTCTCCTGGAGCCCTTCAGGCCCTGCCAGGGGCTCTGAGGATTTCTTCCTCACTTCCACAGGGGGCTGGAGACCAGGACAGGGATTTTCCTGATGATATCTGTGGATTTTATTGATTCTTCAGGATCCTCAAGGCATCATTTCAGCATACTGGGGCTCACAGAGACCTGCTGCAGTCAGGATATTTTTTGCCCAATCAAATTTCATCTGTGTTGACAAATTTCCACCTCACAGTGAAGGGCCCATCTTTCCAAACAAATTCCCATTTTCCCCAACACCCCTTCCCACCTCCCCTCCTTAAGAGGATGGGAAGATCCAGGGATGTCTCTGATGCCACTGCCTGTAGCACACACACACCTTTGGAGGTTTCAGGTGCAGCTTCCTGCCAATCCCAGCTGCTGCTGCACCCAAAATCACGGGAAGCAGGGCTGAGACATCCATGGGAACCATCCCCACCCCTCCCTGCCCACAGGGAGGCAGGAGCAGGGCCAAGTGCTCTGGGAAAGGCTTCTCTCCCTGACTCACCCCAGCACAGGACACTTGGCCCATTGTGTCAGATATCTCCATGACAAATCTACCCCTCGAATTGTTGTATCGAGGATGTAATTTGTTTTCACAACAGCAGAATTTATCTAACACAGATACTAAAGCCAGAACTGTTATTATATTCCCTTTTCCTTCCTTGGAAAGCCACAAAGGTCTTTGAAGGATCAGTGAACAAAGGCTTTTCCCATCTCTGTCAAGAGGGAAGTGGGGTGAGATGGGCTGCACCCCCTCAAAACAGGTTTGGCCCGATGGTCCACAGTGATTGGAATTTTATATTCAAAGAGATAAATATTCTCTGATTGATGAGCATCAATTTCCTCAAGGTTTGGTTAATTTGGTGTTTCACGTTGCTGTGACAGCACCTGGACCTCTGGTGGAGGGCACAAATGGAACCACAGCCTGCAAATCCATGGAAAATAATAAATGCAAACCTTGGTACCTGCACTGCCCAGGGGTTCCTTCCGGATAAGGAAAGATAAGGAAAGATAAGGAGCAGCCAGGCCCAGCTGAGCCACCACAAGGTCCCACAGGTATTTGCTGCCCTTCTCCCCAGGCTGTAACCCCTAATCACTTTATAACCACGATTGCTTTTTACCCTCTGGGCTGTAAATCCTCAGCAGGTACACAGGACACCCCATCCACTGCCACAGCATCAGCCAGTGCTGCTTTTAAAACACTCACCTCACTTTTAAAACACTCACCTCACTTTCAAAACACTCACCTCACTTTTAAAGTGTTCAACTTACTTTTAAAACGTTTAACCTACTTTTAAAACATCCAACTTACTTTTAAAACATTTAACTCACTTTTAAAATATTTAACTCGCTTTTAAAATGTTTACCTCCTGCAGGCTACCCAGTAAGTCACTGGGGGTTGCCAAGGGCCTGAGAAGGGTTTTAATTCTCAAGCAGGTGTGTGAAACTGAACCTCTCATAAGACATCACATTTTTCAGGTAATTTAGAACATATTTGGGTATTTTGAGTGCTTTTTTTAGTGTATTTTACCTTGAAAATCAGTCAGCAGAGTAAGGCTGAGCTATATGGAGTAGACAGTGCCCAGAGGTGCATTCCTTTCCCTGAGGGTGTTACAGGCCCATCTGTAAATACAGATTTATATCCATCCTGAGGTGAAGAACCTGCTTTGCTCAGACCATCACACTTCATCTGTGGTGACAAATTTCCACCTCATGTTAAAAAGAAGGGCCTGTCTTTGCAAACAAATTCCCATTTTACAGGCTGTGCTCTCCCAGAGGCTCTGCAGGGACACAGCAGTGGGATCCCTCAGACAGCAAAGCCTTTTTTTTGCTTTTCTGAAGTTATTTCCATTTGCTTCCTGTTTACCCTCCTTCCTGTGCGCTCACGGAAACCACCAGGACTCCATTAAACGTTCCAAAAGTAGGTGGTGCTCTGTCTCCAGCTTCTCCCCATTCCCTGTGGGACTGGGAACCCTGAGCTGCCAGGACTGGCTGCACTGAGTTCATCAGTGACTAATCTGAGATCGTAACTACCCAAAGTGCT
>NW_005054303.1:15046814-15049556 GCF_000277835.1 Geospiza fortis | reverse complement strand
TTCCCCTGGTGAGCTTGGGAAGTTTTCCTGAAGGGTGGGGAGGATCCTTGGGAATGAATCCCAGCACAGGTGGAAAAGCATTTGAGTGAATCCCATTTCTCTTCTGAGGAAGAGCTTGTTCCTGTGCAGTGACCAGGCACTGGAACAGATCGCCCAGAGAGGAGTCTGCAATCCTGGAGGCATTCCAGAACCAGCTGGGCACAATCCTGGAGCAGGGAGGTGGCACCAGGTGACCCCACTGTGGTCCCTTCCAGCCTGAGCTGCCCAGGGCACGTAACCACATCTCCCCATCAGTGTGGGGTTTCTGTGGGAAGCAGGGCAGCTCATCATTCCCCTCTGGCAGGTTTGGAGCCATGGACGATCATGGGAAGATCAGTTTTGGGTGCTCCCAGTGTCACCCAGAGGCAGAAGCTGCAACCACGGCCCAGAGCAGCTCAACTCAGCCATGGGCCCTGCCAGGGATCCTGGGAAAGGAGAGATGCCTTGTGCAGGCTGAGCTAGAGCAGGGGCTGGATGGAGTTCCAGAATAAAGCAGGGATTGATTCAAAGCATCTCCTCCATGGATCCACCTTGGGCAGCACCAGAGCCCAGCCAGGGCTGCACCCAAGATGAACCAAAATGGCCCCAAAATGCACGGCCGGGCACGAGGTCTGTCCCTGGGATCAGTTCTGCTCCATTTGCATCTTGCGGTTCATTGTCCCATTCCAGCTTTAGCCCCTGCAGTCCCACCCTGCTTGTTTTTCTCTCTCCAGCCCACGGGGTTTGTGCTCTTGGGCTGAGATTTGGATCATTTGTCCTTGGTGCCCAGCTGGAGCAGGAATTGTTTTGTCTCCCTGCTCTGTGCACAGAGCTCACCATCCCATAATATGGAGCCCAGACCCACACACTAAAGCAGCATAGAATGTGAAAAATAGAAAAGCTGAACCTGAGGCATCATTAGCAGGCAGAGGGATAACAGGGATTGGAGCAGGGGGCACTGGGAGGGCCTGATCTCCACAGGGCTCCAGGGCAGGAGCAGCTCAGAGAAACTCCCAGGTGCTGCACAGGTCCCATCACTTTTCCAGGAGGGAAAGGACAGAAGGAGTTCAGAAAAGCTGTTTGCCAGGTGAAAAGGGCAAAGCCAAAGCAGGCCTAGCTCTGTTTGCACCCAATCCCCAAGGATGATGGACAATGCAATCTCCAACAAAGCAAACAAAGCCAAGATTCAAGAGGAGAGACCTGAGGAACAGCAGGGCTGGGTGCAAAGTGGGGAGCAGACGATGGAAAGGGAACTTCCCCACCCTGCAGGTGCTCATTCCATGGAGTTTCATGGTACCCTGAGGGGGTGACACAGCCCCCAGACCCCCGCCCGTGTTCCAGCACCTGTGCTTTATTCTCACCTAATCCCTGAGATCCAGGCTCCTCACCTGCTGGGTCCTGGGAGAAAGCCCCAAAGGAGCCTCTCAGCTCTTACAAAGGAAAGCAGAACAACCTCAGCACGGTCACACCCTCCCCTCAACGCTCTGCGCTGTCAGAACAAAAGCACCAAAAGTCATTTCCTGACAGCACAAAAAGCTGCTCTGAGGCTGAGGGAAGAACTCAGATTCCAGCTCATGGGCAAAGGAAGGACCTCAAAGCTCCTGCCATCACCTTTCTCTGCTGTTGTAACCCTTGTGTGCTTGTGCTGCCTGACTGAATGAACCCAGCAGCACAGAAATGGTCACACTGAGCAGAGCTGAGTGAAAACCCACCAGTATCCACAGCCTGATGGTAATTTTAGCCCTGCAAATATTCAGCTCTCTGTTTAGATAAATATCCCATGCTAGCGAGAGAGGAGACTGAGCCAGCTGCATCCAGCGGGATCAGGGCTTGCTGGAAATCCCAACCCAGGGTGATAATTAGCAGCATTATCTGCTGGTTTAATCAGCAGAGGTGAACTCTGGCAGTGCCTGGCCAGGCAGGGACACTGCTGAGCCCTGGGGTCAGCAGGCCGTGCCCTGGCACAGCCTCTCACCAGAGAGGTCACGGATGCCGTGTTTGCCTTGGCATCCTCCCTCTTGGCTCGCTGCAGGAGAGAGCAAAGCCTTCCTCAAAAACTGCTCCTGACATCACAGAATCATGGAAAATCCTGAGCTGGAAGGGACCCCCAGGGACCATGGATCCAACCCCTGGCCCTGCAGGGGAAGAACTTTTCCTTGCCTGATCTCCAAGCTAAACCTCCCTGCACAGCTCCAGCCCTTCCTGTCCCTGCTCACCAGAGGGAAGATCCCTCATTAATTGATCCCTTAATAATTCTGCAGTCTAGGAGACCTCCTGTTCTCCTAAAGACACCAAAGCATCCCCTTGGCAGCTCTAAGAGGGATTGCTTTCCACGTATCAGGACATCAGCCATAGAAATGAACCCACAGTTTGGTGGCTTTGAAGGGAACGGGAAGATAGAGTGAAGTCAATCCTACACAACCTCAAGGGAATGCACACCGTGCTCTCCAGCAGGAGACCCCCAAGTGACCGAGTGCATCCCCGTGGGAGGTGTCCCTGCTGTCCCTGCCCGTGGCAGGGGTGGGAGGGGATGGGCTGTAAGGTCCCGTCCAACCCGCACCAGTCAGTGATTCCGTGGTTTTGTGGGATTTGTGCTCCAGGTGCCGCTTCCCCCATTCACTCCCCGAACTGAGGAGCAGCCACCAGCACAGGCCGGCACCCACAGGACCCGGGTGGGCACCCGAGCCCCGGCGGGGAGGGGCGGCTGGCACCGAACCCCTGCCC
>NW_005054303.1:15040370-15045781 GCF_000277835.1 Geospiza fortis | reverse complement strand
CCTTCCCCGCCGGGCCGGCGCTCGCCCTCTCGCCCTCCCTTGGATGCCGCCGAGATGGGCAAGGTGCTGTCCAAGATCTTCGGGAACAAGGAGATGCGGATCCTGATGCTGGGGCTGGACGCGGCCGGCAAGACCACGATCCTGTACAAGCTGAAGCTGGGCCAGTCGGTGACCACCATCCCCACCGTGGGCTTCAACGTGGAGACCGTCACCTACAAGAACGTCAAGTTCAACGTGTGGGACGTGGGCGGCCAGGACAAGATCCGGCCCCTGTGGCGGCACTACTACACGGGCACGCAGGGGCTCATCTTCGTGGTGGACTGCGCCGACCGCGACCGCATCGACGAGGCGCGGCAGGAGCTGCACCGCATCATCAACGACCGGGAGATGCGGGACGCCATCATCCTCATCTTCGCCAACAAGCAGGACCTGCCCGACGCCATGAAACCCCACGAGATCCAGGAGAAACTGGGCCTGACCCGGATCAGGGATAGGAATTGGTATGTGCAGCCCTCCTGTGCCACGACGGGGGATGGACTCTACGAAGGGCTGACGTGGTTAACGTCCAATTATAAATCCTAATGGGAGAGGAACTATTTAGTCTACAAAGAATTAAAGAAACAAAACAAAAAAAAATTAAACAAACAAATAAAAAAGAAACAAAAAAAAATTTAAAATAACCCACGTGGCTTTCCAGAAGAATGATTCTCTACTGAAAAGTAAAAACAAAACCGCATCCATAGGATTATGATCACCTTTCTCCAGTTGCCACCCTTTCCTCCTGCACCCTTGGCTGGATTCCTGTTCTAACTCCTCCTGCTTGGCGTTAGGATGCTCTAACCTCCGAATGTGACACGAACACAGGCACTAGATGCTATGGCAGACTTCCAGCAAACAGGGGAAGGACACATTATAGACTTGCTAAGTAACTTTTTTTTTTGGATTTTTTTTCCCTTTTTTCCTCTCGTTAGCCCTTTGCTGGTTTGATTATTTTGGGGGATGTTGGGGGAGGGGGTCCATTTTCAGTGTATGCTTTCTGGGTCTACTTTTTTGATTATATATATTTTTTTTCTCTCTCTTCTCTCACTTTGCTGTAGATTGCTACTTTTTTGCATTCTTGCAGGATATGTTGCTAGGTCGACTTCATCTAGTAAACTGAAAATTGTTGCTTAAAATCAAACTGCAGTCTGTCTTTTTATATTAAGGACTTTTTTTTTTTTTAAAGGTTCTGTTAATCTGTAACTAAACAGTGACTCAGTCTGGCTCCACGGCTCAGGCTAACGAGGGGAATTCTTGCCTGCAGTGGCAGGGAGTGGGAATTCCACTGTAACGTGTTCAAAGTGCGTGTTGGGCGCTGGGAGATGTAAGAACTGCTTTGGAATGTCAGCTGGGAAGTTCTGACCCATACATCATGCATGAGGAGGGATGCAAAACCAGCTCCCCACACCACATAGCAAACCAGGCATGAGCGATGCTGTAGTTCCAGGGCAGGCACGGGGCAGGTTTTTTGTCTTTAATGAGGTTTAGTTGCAGTTTTTTACTCCTTGGTGTCGGTCCTCGGGCCCAGGCTCTTTCCAGCAGATGCATCAATAAAATGTTGCAATGAGTTTGACTTTAAATCAGATGTTTTGGCAAAAGTCCAGCTCTGACTTGCCTCTCGCTTCCATCTCAAGGCAGCTGGAGACACCTAAACCTTGAAAGGATTCCTGTTTCTTTCCAGCAGCCAGAAGGAAATTGTTGTTGTTGTTGTTATTATTGTTCTTTTTCCATGCTGGAGCCTTGCGGAGGGGTGAGTTCCGAGCCGAGCTCTGCTCGAGCCCGGGGTTTCTGACATCAGGAATGGCCATTTTGAGGAAATCCCTGCTTGCTTTGGTTTTCCAAGCCCGGCTGGAGCCTCCTCCCGTGTCCCGTAGCAAAGGGAACTGTGTTGGATGTCTGAGGCCCATTGAGGAACCGCTCGTGAGAGAGGGGAGGGGAGAGAGAGAGAGAATCGACGCTGAATGTAAACTTCCATAATTAGTTCTTAAAGGGCAAAGCAGCTCGTTAGCCATGTCACAGCCTGTAGCTGGGACTGGCCAATCAAAAACCCCACCCAGAGCGAGTATTTGCATAAAAACTCAATCAAGTATTAATTAACGCTGGGTGCACAAACTGTTAAAGCAGCTGGTTCTTATTCAGCCTTAAGGATTAACTTCAGATTTCCTCAAGGAGTTAAAACTCTGTTGGGGAATTCTAGGAATGTATGCTACAAAACCAGAAGAAAATGGCTTTTAATTTCCATTTTTTCCTTAATTGTGTTCTCTTTTCAAGAATATAAGTTTTACATGGAACTGGGGGCATTACACTACATTGCTGCAGTGGTGACTCTGCATGCTGAGTACCTTGTACATGGAGCTCTTACCAAAGATGTATGGGAAGCTAAAAATCCTGAATTCACTTCTGAAATCCAATGCTTTGGAGCACTTCAAAGTCCTTTTAGAGTATGGTTCCAAAAAAAACCCGACTTTTCTGGATGTGGGTTGCAAATGGGACTGGATGGGTTCTTGGTGCTAGAAGATAGAGCATTGATGGACTTTGTGAATTGTAGAGAGTCTGCAGAAGCTTAATGTAGAAATAACTCTTCCATCTCAGCCCTAAAGAAGAGGAAGTGAGCTTAGTTTATTTTAATCCAAGGCTTTTTGCCATTGGAATATCATTGCTCTATTTTCTAGCTTTTATTTTTCTTTTCCTGTTGCTGTAACTTAATGAACAGTGTGGTGGTATAAAAACTTCAAATTACAACAATATGGTTACTGTTTTCTTCTGGAGCATCAATAAAATAGCCAAGCACAAAGTAAATGCCTAAACTGGAAAACTTGAAGCTCTATTAATGGTTCTTGAACTTTCTTAAACCTATTCTCAGTCAACATGAAAACTTCAATACCTTCATTTTTTGTCTGAGTTGGTTTCCTGTGTTTCCAAGCGCTGGGGCAGCCTTTGCATTAAGTTGATTTTGCAATTTTGTATCCCCTTAGAAGTAACTTTGTAATTCTGTTTTGTAGGTGAAAGGAAATTGCTTTTGCTTCTGGATTTTAAAAAAAAATTTTTTTTGGGTGGGGGGGAGTGGGGAGGAAGAGATGGGGGAGAAAAAGTTACTGGAACGTGTGGCAGAGCCGTCAGAAATAAACGGCCGTGGCCACCGAACAAAACCCCACAGGTTTCACTTCCAACACGTCCTTTCAGGCTGTAGCTGGACCTCAGCACGAGGGAGTGGCTGTCAGGTGGCTGTCAGTAGGATAAAGTGGGAATTCTGTACCAAACAAACCAGTCTGGAATTCCAAGTGCATCGATTTGTGTTCGTGTGAATTTATGGAGTAAGTTTTGAATGGCGTTCAGTCGTGTCCGACCAAGTGACTGAGTTTGTGGCCTGTGATCTCCCTGACTGAAGTTCCCAGGAATTTTGTGTTCTCAATATGGCTGTAGTGTTGGTAAAGAACTAATAAGCAGAAAATAAAGCAATTATACAGCAGAGCTCTCCTGGTATGTTACTTGTATTGAATTATGAGAGAAGCAGAAAGGGGCAATCTGGTGCTGGAGTCTGGCATAAAGAGGGCTCTGTTCTGGATCTCCCAGATTGGAAGCCTGGCTGTAATTCCTTTGAGAATTAGATGAGAAAGTGGAAAAGGAGGATGCTGCTTTAATATTCCCACTTGAGCGAACTTTATTGTCAGGGTTCTCCAGCCTCGGTGCCAGCCCCACCTATCTGGGGAAGGTGAGGGCAGGGAGGGGCTGTCCCTGCCGTGTTCCAGGCAGGAAATTCCCAGGAAAGGGCAGCACGAGGCCGGTGTGGAACACACAGGGATGGACAAAGGGGCTGATGAGTGGCTAGGGGTGCTTGTGAGTGACAGATGTGACGTTGGGACTCGCTGGTGCCTCAGTAGGACTCGAGTGAGCTGATAAAAGGACTTGGGCAGGTGCTGGGGCTGCGGGGGGGCTGGGGAGCAGCGGGATGTGGATCCTGTGACAGCTGCCATCCCCTGGGACAGGCAGGGGGGCACAGCCAGGGCTCTGCTCCGAGGCTGCTCCCACAGCTGCAGGTGCCAGGCCAGGTGTCAGCCCTGGAACTGCCTCCTTGCTGCAAAGCTTTGGGAATGCTCAGGAGCACCATTACCTGCTCTAGTGAGCAGCATCCCTGCCTGTGGAACGAGCTGAGCTTTGAGGTCCCTTCCCACCCAAACCATTCCGTGATTCCATGATCATCCAGCCAGGTGGGTGCAGGAGCCTTCCCCTTCCAGGGTGTTCAGGCTCTGCCTGGCTGTCAGAGCAGGGTGTGGCTGTGTAAATGAAGTTACTCGGAGTTAATTAAACTCCTCGGAGCTGGGAGACAAGCAGGGGAACCGGTGTCTCTCTGGCTGCTGCCGTGAGTCACATTTCAAAATGCCGGCGCTTATCGCGCCCCATCGGAGCGCGGTGAGCCCGGAGCGCGCTGTGACTCAGCCCCAGCAGGGCCCTGTCCTCATGGACGGGCCTTGGAGAAACTCTGCCCACCGTTCCTGATTGGAAATGATCCCTGTTAATGCAAGTCCTCCCAAAAGAATATGTCTCGCTTTAAAAATGGTGTCAGAGCAGCTGGCGCAAGGGCTGGGAGAGCCTGGGGAGCTGAGGTGATGTCCCTCCTCACTGGGCTTTGGGAATGGGACAAAAGGGACTGCCAGGAGCAGAGAACTTGCTGTGGATGTGGAAGCAGCCTCAGTGTGAGCTCTGTGACTCAGACTTCCCTCTAACACATGGCTGTGCTTTTATCTTGGATTTGCTTCTAATATCTGTCCAACCTGACAGCTCACTGTGGGCAACCTGAAATCCCCTCAGCTTTGGTGCTTTCTGGAAGTTCAAATAAAAACTTTCCCCTGGTCTCGTGGGGAAGCATCAGCTCCCAGGGGCTCTTGGTGAGTGAGTGTCAGCCCTGCTGACTGCTCAGTTCCTCTCTGAGGTCCTGCACACGCTCGTGTTTCAGAATTACGGCTGAGCAAAGGCTCTCAGGGCTTCATGCCCAGCTGAGCCCCACAATCCCTCTCCCTTTCCGAAGTGGGAGCACCCCAAGAGCACAAATGTGCACCCTGTGTCAGCTCTGGAAGGTGCAGGCTGAGTCAGAGCCCCGCAGCTCTGCGCAGGGTGGTTTGTACAGGCGGGAAATGGGCTGTGCTGGGGCTTCTCCAGGATGTGGCTCTGCTCTTGCTTAAGAACAGGTATCTCTGGCCCCTTAAGAAAGGAGGGGGAAAAAAGTCAAGATGTGACTCGCTGCTGAGTCTCACAGTGGTTTAACAGGCTCTGGGCCCTGCTCTGCCTCAAGTTTTCCCTTCCAGAGGCTGCGCTTCACTCCTCTGTTCCTGGTTTTTTTTAGTTGCATCTTCCAAGACAGCTTTAGTTAGGAA
>NW_005054303.1:15037414-15040360 GCF_000277835.1 Geospiza fortis | reverse complement strand
AGCAGGATTTAATGGGTGTCCTGTGAGATGGAAATTGGTGATGCTTGGAAATTGGTAGCACTTAGAGCACTTTGTTTTCCTTAGGAGTTTTCAGGTGAGAGCAAACCCCAGGGGTGCCACCAACAGCTCCTGGATCTGTACAGGATCCTGGTGCTCCAGCTGCTTTTCAATGGGTGAAAACTCCCTTGGTGGTTAAACAGAGAAGAGGAGGGAGCCAAGGTGTAGAAAAGAGCCTGAATTCCTGGCTGGGAAGGTGGGCAGGCCCTGGCACCGGGTGCCCAGAGCAGCTGTGGCTGCCCCTGGATCCCTGGAAGTGTCCAAGGTCAGGTTGGATGGGGCTTGGAGCAGCCTGGGACAGTGGAAGGTGTCCCTGCCATGGCAGGAGTGGCACTGGATGAGTTTTAAGGTCCCTGCTTGAACCATTCTGTGATTTTTACAATGTTGTGAACTCCTAAAATGATCCCCCTGTTGTGCCTAGAATGGATTCCTTGTTTGATTTTCCATGCATGGACCAGGCACTGGCTTCATGTGAACTTTCTGATGGAGCAGGAGGAGAGGTTTTCTCTCCCAGCAATGCAAGGCATGAAAACCTGAGGAAAGCTGCAGCAAACACTGCGAGAATCAATGATTCTGCAAGAATCCAATGGTTCTTGAGCTGTCCTGTGAGAATGCACTTTTATTTCACATTTTGGGGGAAAAGGGGAAAATCTCAAGCAGCCTCTGTAGTTACAGGAGAGCAGGACACAGAGTGGGCTGGCTGGGAGACCTCAGAAGCAAGGGAAGCGATTTCCCAGGATTATCCTGGATTTTTGAGAAGACCACGTTGCTTTTTTTGTGGCTGAGCTCCAGCAATTCCCATCCCATGGAAGACACCTGCCTGGATCATCACTGCAGGGGACAGAGAGGAGCAGAGGGAAGCACCCAGTGCCAATCCAGCCCCAAAATGCCTCTGCCATTCCTGCAAAGCTGCTCCTGGGGAAGGAGCTCATTCCATGAAGGCTGAGAGTTCCATGCCTGGTGCTGACAGCTCCTAACTGGGCAGCACCATGTGCCTGCTCCAAGGGAGACTTGGCACTTTGGGAGTGGAACGTGGGATTGCAAAGTCCCTGTGCTGCTGATATTTGTTGTTTTTGCCCTGAGGAGCTCTGTGCATTTTCCCCTAGGAAGGAAGGGGCTCCTGTGGAGCAGCAGGACCCCGAGGCTGGGCATTCCCAGCAGCACACAGCACTGCAGTGGGATGTGCCCACAGTTATCCCATTAGCTCAACATCTGCCAGGATGCCTTTCCCCACAGGGGCTGGATTAGGCTGGAACTGACCCAGCTCTCCAGGAAGCTTTTCCTATCACGTTTTTGTGGCTTTCAGGCTGCTGCCCTGGCTGGAACCAACCCCAGCACCTGCCTCACACCGCCAAGAGGGAGCTTTGGCAGGCCAGCAGGGAGCTGGCTTTACCTCTGCCTCCGAAGAATGTCTGTGAAGTGTTCAAATTCCATCCTGGATATACTGGAGCTACTCATATTTTCAATAGAATGAGTTTTTTGGGCTGTGATGACTCTGAAAATAGAAGCATCTGGGTAGGGAGGTGAGGGCCAGCAGCAGGACAGACACTGCTGCTGTGCTGGGGGGCTCCTGCTGCCTGACACGAAGGTTTGGGATGATCTCCCCTGGCATCTGCTGGCTGGAAGAAGAGCCAAGCTCAGCAAGGGCTGCTGTGGAAGCCACTGGCCCCTGGTGCTGTGCTGGGGAAGGAGCTGAATTGTTGCCAACGTGCTGTCCCTGGATCTCTGGCTCATCTTACAGCCTTGGACCTGTTAATGAATCCAAAATCCTCCAGCCCTTGCCTCCAAACATTCTGAGTGTGTGGCATTTGAGAGCCAGGGTCACCATCCAGGCTGGGCTCTGGTGATGCTCCTGGGCTGCTCCTGCAGCTCTGTTTGGATCTGCTCCTGGCCACGCTGGCTGCAGTGCTCTGGCCTCTTTAGGGAGGGCTGGGAATGTTGCAGGGAGTAGGGCAGAGGTCTGTTCTCCTTTAAGGAACACTGCCTGCAATCTCAGGATCTGCTCCTGCCCTGCCTGTTCAGCTGATGCCTCACTGACAAATCCTGCTCTGCGTTTTCCCCTGGATGTGAGGTTACACTTTTAACCACAGCACCAGAACTTCCCAGCTTTTCATTTCATCATGGCCATTTTGATGATTTTTGACAGGGGATGCATCTCCCCACCAGGATGAGCTGCAGCTTTTCCACCTTGTTTGGAGTGACCTGTGGGTTACCCTGGCCCACCTTTGGAGTGACCTGTGGGTTTCCCTGACCCAAGGCCTCCAGGTCAAAGCCTGGAACCTCCTGCTCTAATGCCACACTCACTTTTTCACCCCTCACCATTCCAGTGTCCCCAGCCCCGCTCTGCTATGGGGAGAAGGGGCTCCACAGCTCCTCCTTGCCTTCTCCAGGCTCTCCCGCTCCCGGAAACGCTCCCAGTAGTGAAACTGGTTAATCACGTTGTCACTGGAGGAGTGCTGGCATCCGAGGGGGATCTGTGGATTAACTGGTTCCGGTGTTTGCCAATTTCTCGGCAGCCTGATGCATTATTCAGCAGCCGGGCTGCTTTCGGGCCTTCGGAAAATCTGGAGCTTCCCAACACTTGAGGGTTTATGAATTGACGTCTCTCCTCGCAGTTTCCTCCTCCCTTGGATTGCCAATTAACCGCGGGCAATTAAACGCCAGAGCCGGAGTGTTTTGCCGCCGGTTCCGCAGTCTGCACAGGCGGCTGGGGGCACCCGCAGCTTCCTCCTGGGCTCTGTCCCACCTCCCAGCACCCGCCTCGGGACACCAGGTGCTATTGGCATGGGATCATCTGTGGACTCGTTTAACATCTGCCAGCTCCCGGCATTCCCAGGTTGCCCAAATTGTGCGCGGCGGCAGCGGGGAAGGCTCGGGGGCAGCCGCAGC
>NW_005054303.1:15035923-15037287 GCF_000277835.1 Geospiza fortis | reverse complement strand
CTGCAGGCAGAGGGGAAGACTGGGAAAGGCAGAAGCTGTGGTAGCTGGGATGGCCCTGGGGGAGGCAGGGGGTGGAGGATGAAGGGACAAGAGGACAGAGAGGCAGAGCAGTGCCGGGGGGAGGCTCGTTCTTCCTCAAGCACGTTTACATCCATTGGTTTCGATGGCAAAGCCCGGATTGCCGCATCCTTTCCCACGCCGCAATCCCGCCGCTGACTCGGTGCCAGCGGAAGGCGCTTGCGGGGCCATCGGGTCCGAGACAACGATTTTCCATCTTCTCTGATTGTTCGAGGCACTGCAGAGTTGTTGTCAGAGCCTGTTCCCCGTTTTGGAAACATAATTGGAATTATGCAAATCCCGGTGCGGCACCGGTGAGTGACTGACGCGCTCCTCGCCCGCAGTTGGGCTGTTCGAGCAGGGAAGGCCGGTCCATCCCGGGGGAACCGGGGGCTCAGCTCTGCTCCTGCACAGCTCCCGAGCATCCCAGCCTGCTCCTGCACAGCTCCCGAGCATCCCAGCCCGCTCCTGCACAGCTCCCGAGCATCCCAGCCTGTTCCTGCACAGCTCCTGAGCATCCCAGCCCGCTCCTGCACAGCTCCCGAGCATCCCAGCCTGTTCCTGCACAGCTCCTGAGCATCCCAGCCCGTTCCTGCCGCACATGCTGAGCATCCCAGCTCGCTCAGCCCCGCTCCTGCTGTAGTTCCCGAGCATCCCAGCCCGCTCAGCCCCGCTCCTGCTGTAGTTCCCGAGCATCCCAGCTCGCTCCGGGGCTGCTCGGCAAAGCACAGAGCTCGTTCCTGCCTGAACACCCCGTGCTTGGAGCTGTGACACCATCACTCGGCCACGCTGGTGTTGCCAAAATTCCTGATGGTTGGGGGCTGGAGCTGTTTTGGGGATGCTGAGCTCCCCAAGGGCAACTGAGGGGCTGTTTGGTGGGAGCAGAGTGGGATCTGGAACACAAGGCTTGAGGGACTGGAGCAAGACTCCCTGTGAGGGTTGGGACTCCGCTGCCCTCCAGACACGTGGTAGGAGCGTGGGGACGGTGCCTGGATCGGGCCGTGGTTCCCACCTGGAATGTGCTTTGGGCCTGGGAGCCGGCTGGGCGGGGGGAGCTGCTCTCGGGCCCTTGTGACTCGGCCGTGCCGGTGGCAGCGGTCCCTGGCCCACTCCGGGAGCGGGACCCCGGCAGGGGCTCGGCCTCACACACAGGGCTGGTGCTGCACCAAGTCCTCCCGTGAGGAGATCTGCGTGAAGAAAAAGGGATTTTGCCAAAATAACAGCACTTCCCCCTCCCCACACCCATCTCAGCCTTTCCATCCGCGCGTCCCGCAGCGGTTCCTCTTTTAGCACCACGTCTCCTAAAA
>NW_005054303.1:15030145-15034715 GCF_000277835.1 Geospiza fortis | reverse complement strand
AAGTGTTGACTGCAGCTTTTCTGGAGGCTGCAGCGCTCCCGCCCCGCTGACTGCACAGCTCTTCCCGCTGCGGTTCCCGGGCTCAAGGCAATCTTTTCCGGTCTGATCGCATGGCCAAGGAATGTTCGTGCACACACAGCGAGGCTGGAGTCAGCTCAGTGCCAGCAGCCGGGATTTTGGGTGCAGCACGGGGGAAAAACGATGCCCAAACTGCTGCTTGCCCAGGTCCCTTTGGGATTGGGACCTCGATCCGGCTGCCCCGTCCCCAACCTCGGTGCCTCTGCCCGCGTTGTGGGTGTGTGGCAGCGATTTCTGCCTCTCCACGGTCTATAAAGTCTTGGCCAAGTGGAACAAAAATATTCAATCCCGTTAGTTTGGGAGGTAATTCCAGCTAATAAATAAACGGGTTTGGGAAAAAAACCCCGGTGATCCGGCGTGGCCAACGAGCGCATCATCGGCACTCCCCTAGAGACGCTGTGAGGGGGATGAGGGTAATTAACAAAGCAATTAATGCAAGATAAGAAGCTGCTTCCCAAATACACAAGGAAATCCAGACTCCAGCTGTGCTGGCATTGCTTGTGCTGGCAAAGGCCTTGTCTGGGCTGGTTGGTTTGCAGGATCCATTACCCAGGAGAAGCAGCAGGTTGGGGATTTGGCATCCTCCAGCAGCTCCCAAACCTCTCCTTGAGCTTTGGTGGGATCTGTGCTGCTCCCTCAAAATAAAGCTGGAAAAGGCCAACTGGAGCAGGAGGACCAGCAGCTCTTCCCAGCTGCCAGGGCTGGGTGATCCAGGGCTGGAGCTCCCTGAGCATCTTTCCAGCCAGCTGCTTTGTCAGCTTGGAGCTCTTGGAAAGAAGAATGGGATGATGTTTCTGCAGCACAGCCAACATCCAACACGCTCAGCTTGGCTGCAGTCCATGCGTGGGGCCGTGCTCAGGCCCGGAGCTGGATGGAAATGCCTTTAAATGTGGATTTAAATTGGATCTGAATCTATTTCTGTGCTGGGGGTGAGCTCAGGGAAAGGGGTAAAAACCCCAAAGACTGCTACTGGCTCCAATTGCAAAGATTCATATGTATTTATATAAGTATAAATAAATGGAAAGATTTATCTCTGTTTGTGTTGAATGAATCCCAGATTTTATGGATCAGATAAACCCGATGACACCACACATTACAGAATCCCAGAATGGTTTGGTTTAGAAGGGACTTTAAAGCTCATCAGTTCCAACTCCCTGCCTTGGGCAGGGACACCTTCCACCATCCCAGGTTGCTCTAAACCCTGTGCAAAGTGGTCTTGGACCCTTCCAGGGATCCAGGGGCAGCCACAGCTTCTCTGGGCTGCTGTGGGCTCATGGCAAGGAAAAGAAGGCTCTGATGTGGCTCCAAGTGCTGCCATGTGATTTTTTGGGCAGACACATCATTCTCTCTTGGTTTGTGGGAGACTCAGGAACTGGATTTGGGCATTTCTGCCCTTTCTTTACATGAGTGTGAACCCTTGGGAATACCTCCCCATCTCCCAGCCGTGTCTTCCCGGCACCAACTTCCCTCTTCCCAAAATATCCCCTCCACAGAGCTCTCACAGCTCAGGCTGCCCCAGCAGCGTTCTCAGGGCGTTGCCTGCGGGCCTTCCCACTGAATTATATATAACACTTAGGTTTGGGGTGGGATTTTGGGAAGGAAATCTGTTGCCAAGCAATGGAGCTGTGGCCTGGCTGTCTCCTCCCAAACTGAGAGTTAGAAGTGTGTGTAAAATATCTGAGACATCTCAAGTGGGGTTGCAGGAGGCTGGATCACGGGAATGTGGTAGAAAAGCTGCTGCTGGGCTTGGGAGAAGGTTTTCCTTTCATTTTCCAGAGCCAAAGCTGGAAGTGGAGAGTTGCTTGATCCCAGAGGCAACAAGAGATATGGGGATCATGAGAAATCCCCCAAGGGTCCTGTGGGGAGCTCTCCCCATGGATTTACAACAAGGACATGTCCTGGACAGCGTGTATAAAAAACATTGGATTTTATCCCCAAAAGGAAGGTGGGACCAGCCCCAGCATGGAGATGTTGGGGGGTCAATCTCAGCGCCACAAACTGGAGCACGAACCTCATCACCCGCTCATCAATCCATGGCACCCCCAGTGGGTGTGGATGAATCAGAGGGTCAGTACTGACCCACATCCCACAGCTGGGGCTGGCAGTGCCCGTAGGCCTCCCTGGGCAAGCTCCAGTGGGAATGGCAATGCCAATCCAGGGACTGACTTCATCCCGATGCCCGTGAGCATCGCCCGCGCTGCAGCCCCGCCTGGGAGCCCCTGCTTTGCTCCAGGCCAGGAGCAGCCCCACAGGAGGGGTTCAGCTGACAGCAATCCAGGGGGATGCAAAGTTTTCCTGATGTTTTCCCCAGCTGCTCAGCCTGGGAGGGAAATCCCACCGGCGTGCTTTCCTCATTAACCACTGTCACATTTTCCAGGCAGAGCCTCGGTGTGCCAGGCGCTGATTTGCATCACCAGATCACAAGGATGTGACCTAATTAAATTTCAGCTCTTTTCAATATGATTTTCATACTCACACGGGGTTTTTTTTTGGACCTGTGGAACCAGCTGTCTCGGCAAGGATGTTTCAGGCTTGGAATGGAAGTGGAGAAAACATCGAATTTCCCACTGGGAGCGGCTGCGGAGGCGAGCTCTGGGGTCTCTCCAAAGCCTTTCCCTGCTCCCAAAGTTTGATTCACAAGAGTGAATTGTGTTATTTTTTTAGGGCAGATTGTTTTATTATTATTTATGCAGAGGGGAACATGTTAGTCCCACCCCTCTTCCTGTGCAGATGGATTTAGGTCACGCTGGGAGGAGGGGTGGGAGAACCTGGAGTGAAGCACATCCCTCCTGGAACAACCAACCTTCCCAGGGCTCAGCACTGGATCTTACAAGATGCCTCCAGTCAAGACAGGTCCCATCAAATCCCACCAAGGCCCCTCAGCACAAAGCAAATCCAACCATTCCATGCACCCAGACTTCTCCAGGAGTCTTTTAATCCCCAAAAAATATTATTTGGAGTCTTAATTTTCCCTGGGAAGGGCCTGTTCACCAGTGAGGGTAACACAGGAGGGTGTCCCAGCTGGATTTTTGGCTGAATGAGCAGAATCCCCCGTGTTTTCCCGTTGCTATGGCAAGGGGGAGAGCCGGGATTTTTGTGCATGGGTTGGTAAATCCGGCCCGTTCTGCACGGCTGATTCGCCCTCCAATTAATTAAGGGCATTCTTCACTTCCCCTCGCAATTAACATAAAGAAAACCCAATTAACTCCTGCACGGTGGACGCTGAGCACCGCCTTGGGCAGTGTGAAACCTCCCTGCCCTCCTGCAGGAAACATCCAAAGATTGTCGGGCTGACCACAGAGCCCACAGCAGAGCCCAGAGCCCGTCGTGCTGCCACCCACCCCCATGGAATCACCCGGTTCTCCCTGAGTGAAATCACATTCCTGGCTTTGCCAGACCTGTTGATATTGGTTGTGACCTGGGAATTGGGCTGGAAAAGGAGATTTGGGTGGAAAAGGAGACTTCTGGCTTTCCTCAGGCAGGCTGGTGGGGCTGTGATGGTACAAAGGGCACTTCTCCTGACCCCTTGGTCACTCATCCTCCCGTTTTTATGGCTGAAGCCCTGAGTCTGGGAGCAGTCTGGGAGCAGGGTCTGGGAGCAGAGTCTCTCAGTCCGTGGCACCCACGCCCCCTGGGCACGCCCGTACTCCCTGCCATGAGGTGCAGCAGGTATTTCCTGTTCCCGGGCTGCTCCAACTCGCCCTGCACGGCTCCGGCTGCCCCGAGCAGCTCCCGGCCCTCCCCGATGGATTCGGGTCCTGCAGTGTGCCCGACAGGACGAGCCGTGCTCTCTCCAGTCTCCCAGAATAAATATGGGAGGAGGGAGGGGATGGCAGTGCCCTGACGAGATAAAGGGTGACACGGACTGAACAGGCCCCTGCTGCCTCACCAAGTCCTCGGGATTTGCCCCCAGGATTTGCCTCTGGAATTCCCACACTGCCTCAACATAAATCTGCCTCATCCAGGGGATACCTGGTCTCTGAGCAGGGAGGTGACTTGGTGACTTCCAGCTACTGTCCTACATTGCTTTCTTACCCACACTGGCTTCTGAATTTTGGGTTTGGTTGGATAAACCATGATCTGGCTGTTTATCAGCTCCCAGATGACCTGGAACAGATCCAGCATCCTCCCCAAGCTGGGAATTGCCAAAAATCCCAAGTGCTGGTACCACCATCAACCTTTTTTTTGTTTTTTTTCTGCTAGTTTAACACTTTTTAGGTGTTTGTGTCCAGTGCATTGGGCAAGCCCTGGGTTTGGATGAAGACAGAGCAGCCTCCTTCCCACAAAGGCACCTGGAGCATCCTTCATTTCCAGCCTGAGGAGAGCTGCAGGATTGTCCATGGAGGGGGTCAACCCCTTGTCCCCCACACCCTCGCCGGGGCCACCCACGGCGCTGTGACAAAGCCACCACAGCAACCACCATCACACCGACTGCAATTCCTGAACATCCAACCCTGTCCTCAGCCACTGCCAATAATCCTCGGGGACAAAA
>NW_005054303.1:15027609-15030114 GCF_000277835.1 Geospiza fortis | reverse complement strand
GGTGGGTGGGTGGGGTGGAGGAGCCATCCCTGCCTTGAGTGGGGTTTTTTCCCAAAAAACAAACCTGAGAGCAGGGAGCTGTGTCTGGCCAAGGAGTGAGGAGGGGAGGTGGCCTGGGGGTCATGGCCATCGCTCTGCTGGGGGTGATTCTTTTTTCCCAGTTGGCTTGGTTGTGGTACCAGCTTCCAAGACCCCACTCCAAACAGCTCCGTGGTCCCACTCAGCCTCCAGGACTTAATTTCCACTTGTTCAGGGTTTGCCATGAGCCTCTGAGCTCTGTTTCATGTCTGGTTGCAGAGGAAGATGCTCTGGTCCACCTCCAACCTGACAAGGAGGATGGCTGGGGATTGGAAGGATGTTCTCCAACCTGGCCACACTCCCAAGGGTCCCAAGTCATTTTCCCACGATCTTGTTAGCTAAGAAGAAAAAAAGACTCAGCATGGAGGTAGCACAAATTCAGGATGGTCCCAGCAAAACCCTACCAGAACCAGAGTGAAGAAAAAGAAAAACCAAAGAAAAACCCAGCACTTTGGATTTGCAGCTTTTGCCAGGCTGAACTCCAGCTGCAATTGGGATATGAAATCAGATAATTTTGGGATGGTGAAGCTCCTGGGATAGAAAGGAGGACGGCAAGGCAACAGAACAATGAGGAAGGGTTTTGGTGGGGGCATGGAGGATGTGCCAGGGAGATGCTGCTTTTCCAGGCACAGGTTGGGTAGAAGGTGAATAAATGCTGGTTGGCCCCAGGGGCTGCACAAGGACCCGGCTGTGCCTCATATGAGGTGGAGAAACACGTGGAGGCTGAGTCACAGGGGACGAGGTCCAAGCAGCCAGGGGAGGCTGAGGGCAGCACACTGACCACTGGCAGCTGCTCCCACACCTGAGCTAATGTTTAGCTTTGGACTTTGCCAAGTTGTCCAAGGGGCAAAGGAGGAGGAGGAGGAGGAGGGCAGGTGACCCAAGGGGGGTTGAGAGTGGCTGTGAGCTGGGCCAGTGCCCAGGGCTGTGACTCCTGCACGAGCTCCAGGTCAGAGGGAGCCACTTCTGGGTGTAGTTTCTGCTGGTTTGGTCCTGGCTCAGCAGGACATTCCCTGACAGGGCCTTGCTGAGCTCCTCCATTTAGCTCAGCCCTTCCTGGTGTATTTTATTCCCAACACATCGGGCTCCAGACAGCATTTGCAAGGGCTGCCCTGAGGGGACAGTGTCGTGGACAGGGTGAGGAGCCTGGTGGCACCACTGACAAGGCTGCAAAGGTGTCCCCAGCACTGGCCCAGGGCTGAGCACGTCCCATTGGCCTGGATAACCCACCCTGGCAGGTGCCTTGTCTCTATTTAAACCCCCTCTCCTGGGATGTAATTAAGGACGTGTCTATTAATTGCTGTGTCACAGCAGCACGGATTGTCCCTGTCACCACCGGGGCTCCCTGGGCAGCCCCCACTGGACCACTGCCATGTGTGTCCTCTCCATCCCCACCACCTCAACCTGCAGCATCCCAAACCTTCACATTTCGAGTTCTACCTTGCAGGTAATTTTGCACAGCAGCATTCTCCAATCCCAGATTATTCTAATGACACCGTGGAAGAGCTAAAAATAGCAGCAAGGCATTTTGTGCCTCTCCCCCAGCAGCCGCCGTCGGGAGTGCAGGGGAGCCTCTGAGGTGTTTGCAGGCAGCGTTTGGAGAGTATCACACCTCCCTTTCCCTTGCCAGCCCTGGATCTTTAAATATCTGGCCCAAATCCACACAAGCCTGTAGCTCCTTAACTCCTTCCTTGCACTCAAACCCAAAGGGAATTGGGCACCTGGATGGGACGGAGGACACGGGGTGGTGGGTGCAAAGCACAATTGCAGGAGTGACTCAGCCATGGTGTGGGTGGTGGGATCCTCTCAGCTTCCCTGGGGACCTCCTGGCTCCAGTGGGAGCTTTCCAGCTCCTGTGGGATTCACAGAGCCCACCTGTCCCACCCCACTTCACTTCCTCTCCTGCCAGAGCTCTCAGGAGTCTCAGGGTCCTGCAGGTGCCAGAAAATGCTGTGGGAAGCAACATCCAAGTCCACGCTGCTCTCCCTAAAATGAGCATCCCAAAATTGATGTATTCACCCAAAAATGGTGCACTCCCCAAAAATGTGATGCCCTGCCCCAAAACCAGCCATGCTGGATTTAGCACCTGAACATGCTCAGCAGGGTGAAGCAGCAGCCTGAGGGCAGCTGTTCCAGGTTATTTCTGGGGTTTTTGTTATTATTTAAGGCATCCTATGGGTTCCTGAACTTAGCAAGGGTGGCTAGAGCTTGGGAATCCACACGGAAGTGTGAACAACATTGCTCCACACAGCCCTGCCAGCCCTCGGAGCCCACCAGGCATCAGCAAAACCCACAGAAACTGTCACCAACTTCATCCACAGCTTCCGAGCAGATTCCCATTCCTGCACTGGGAATGGCTCCGGGCTGCACTCTGGGCACGGCAGCCGGTGCTGGCACGAGGGCACGGATGTGTGTGGAGAGGCAGGG
>NW_005054303.1:15018786-15027572 GCF_000277835.1 Geospiza fortis | reverse complement strand
GTGGTGGCAGCGATCCAAACCGGGGGGGTTTGGATGCAGGGATCCAAAGCGGGGGGTTTGGATGCAGGGATCCAAACCGGAGGAGAGCCCTGCTCGGAGGGTGTCGGGCCAGAATTGCGCTGGGGAAGAGCTGGAGGCGGGACGGGCAGAGCGGGAGGAGAAGCGGCCGATGGCTGCCCCCAGGGGGACAGAAACACTGTGAGCTGCCCCCAGGGGGACAGAAACACCGTGAGCTGTCCCCAGGGGGACAGAAACACTGTGAGCTGCACCCCAAGGGGACAGAAACACCGTGAGTTGCACCCCAGGGGGACAGAAACAGCGATCGCTGCCCCCAGGGGGACAGAAAGGCCGTGAGCCGGTGGCTGCCACGCGCCAGGGATGGCACCGGAGCGGAGCAGAGACGGATGAGTCAGAGGATTCGGGCACAATGGGAAGCGCGGGCTCAGCACGGCCGGGGACGCGCAGGGACAGGGACATGCCGGGATGGGGACGTGCCGGGATGGGGCCTCGAGGCCGCCAGCGCTGCATCACTCTGAGCAAACCCTCCTCCAGAGAGAAAAACGTGGCTTTTTGCGGCTTTTTTCCTCCTGGTCACAGGGAGAGGAAGGAAATGGGTGAACTCATGGCAGCGTGCACGGAGAGGGCTCTGCCACGCGTCTTGCCCGCCCTGCTGGACACGGGGACACAGGGACACGGGGCTGTCCTGCACTTCCCCTGGCGCTGGCAGGGTCCCAGGGACCACAGCCCAGCCCGGCTGCTTCCCCAGGCACCCCCACTTCCCTCCTGCCTTCTCACTTCCACAGCCTTTCCTGTTTTAGAGATTTCCTTGTTTTACAAACCCCCAAGAAAGCAAACCCAGGAGCACAAGAGGATTAAGGAACAGGCACACCAAAGCAGGAGCCCTGTTTCACCTCCTGATCCCAGTCACCCCATAAGCCCTCGGCTGCTCCCACGTTCCTCAGGGGAATGGTGAGGCAGGAATAACTGGCACAGGATAATTACAGGGCTGAAGATGGAGGTGCTGCCTGGGCACGAGGTCCCAAAGCTCTCAGGGATGGGAGAAACCTCCCATGGCAAACCTGGGCTGGACCCAGACAACCATCCCACAGGGGAATTTGGGAAACTTCTGCCAAAAATATCTCCACAGGTCAAAACAGTTTGACAGAATTCCAGCCACTGCTTTCTCTGCTCCTTGTCATCTTTGTTCCACTTCACACGGGATGGTGGCTGGGAGAAGCTGATCCTCAGAAGAAGACACTAAACTTGGACACAAACATGGGCCACCATCACCCTGGAGGTCCTGGTCACTCCCTGGGGGCTGGAAACCACAGCTCTGGCTGCTCATGGGCGCAGGAACAGGAGCTCCAGGGCCCCTGTGCTGCACAAACCTCACGGTTTGCATGGCCTCAGAAAAGAAACTTTCTTTTTTGTTGTTTCAGGATGTGAAAGGAGATCACAAGACTGTGGTCCCATGGCTTCCCCACCCCTGGATGACAGGACACTGCACCAGCAGCAAGCAGATCAAACTGACACCATTGCAGGAGGGGAAAGCTGGGATCCCTCTCCTGGCATCCCACACACCCTAGAGGCACTCGTGGGGCAGTGCTGGGCAAGGAGCCACATGCACACCACCACTGTCACCAAGGAGTGTCCCCACCCCCCAGGCTGGGCTGCCAGAACACCTGGGGTTTGAAATCATGACATTCCTGAATGGTTTGGGGTGGAAGGGACCTCAAAGCTCATCTTGTTCCTCTCCCTTCCATGGGCAGGGACAACTTCCACCATCCCAGGTTGATCCAAGCCCTGTCCAACCTGGCCTTGGACACCTCCAGGGATCCAGGGGCAGCCACAGCTGCTCTGGGCACCCTGTGCCAGGGCCTGCCCACCCTCACAGCCAAAAATTTCTCCCCAATATCCAGACTACCCCTGGCCTCTGGCAGTGGGAAGCCATTCCCCCTGCTCCAGGCCCTCCATGCACCGCCCACCTCCCAGGGCCCCATGAGGTGTGGGGCAGGTGCAGCAGGGACAGGAGAGCCCCCAGATGTGACCTCCTGTCACTGAGCTGCTGAGTGACTGTCACCCTGCCGTTGTCACTGTGCTGTTTGCTCCTTGGCTGGGGCTCAGGAAGTGGCACAACAGCAGCAGCAGCCACACAATCCACCCAAGGCACCGTTTAACGGACTGGGAGCCCACTGCAGCTGGGGGGAGCAGAGCCACAGGAATAAAAACTCTTTTCCTTAATGCTGCAGGCAAGGAGTGGCATTTTCTAAGAGGAGAATCCATTTGTCCAGGACTACAGGCCATGGAAAACGATTACACAGCTGGGGAGAACACTTTCCCAAGCAAAGCCAGCAGCCCTGAGGGAGGACTGGGAGCAGTCCTGGCCTCACACAGTCCCAGGGGCTCTGCAGCGGCACCAGGAATCACTCATGGATGGCCAGAGCTGGACGCTAGCACTGCTCCTGGCAGCTATCCTGCATCTCCTGCTTGTCCTAGAAAAGGGAAAAATACCCAAGGAGCATTGAGGGTCCTGCAGTTTGTGCCTGACACCATGACAAGAAGCCATCAGTGAGTGATGTGGCCGATGCTGAGCTGGCATCACACACCGTGCTCCCTCCTGGACCGTGTGCCCTCGATCCAAGTGGAGCTGGAACAGCTCCCCTGGCTGCCCCAGCCAGCAGTGAGCAGCCCAGCAGAGCCCCAGAGGCACCACGGGACGGTGGCACTGCCACTGCTGGCACCAGAGGGACGGGGCAGGGCAGAGCACCCTCCAGGGCTGGGGGCTGAGCCAGCACAGGAGCTCTCCCAGGAAAATCCTGCGTGACCTCCGCACCACAGCCCACACAGTTTCCCACGGCTGGGGCTGGTGTTGGAGCCGTGCCAGGAAATTATCCACAATTTCAGCATGACTTCAGGCAAACGCCTCAAAGTCCCAAATGTCTCTGCCTGTGACACTAAAGCAGCTCCCTCAGCAGCAGCAGCACAGGGAGGTTTCAGGCTCTCTCTTGTGAGGACAAATCTCAGCAAGGTGAGGCACAGGGTGGGAACCCAGCGGGGATGGGGTGGGTTTGGTGCTGCTGGTTCCCACCACAGCCAGCCTGGGGGCAGAGCCCAGGGATGAGCTCTCTTACATAGAGAGCTGGGACAGATTTGGGCTGCCACGGCAGGAGGGAGTGCCAGGGACAGGAATTGTCCTGAGCACCTGCTGTGCCCCAGAGGCTGGGCAGAGCCTGACTCTGTCACAGCCAGACTTCTCCACAGAGCCCCTGAGTTCCATGGAAGTGGCACCAAAACTCTCCAAGGAATCAGGACAAGTCCAACTGGGACAAACAGGACAGGTGAGAGAACAGAGAGGTTGGCAAGAGGCAGGATCACCACCTCCCTCACATCCCATTTTCCATGAGAGCTCCACACCCTTTCCTAGCTCAGAGCAGGCAGCCTCTCAGCCACGGTGGAGCTGAGCCCCAGCAGGATCTCATCCCCTTTCCCAGAGCCCTTTTTTCTCCCCAAAAAGCAGCAGTTTCACGTGGTGGCTCTGGGGACAGGGCCCCGCCCTGCTGCCCTGGTTAGCGGCAGTTTCCTCTCACAGCTGCAGAGCAGCAGCTGCTGGGTTTTACATCCCCCTTGCTGGGTGCAGCCGGTGACAGGAGGTGACGCAGGGGGTGACACCACCCAGCCCCCTCCCACGAGGTCCCTGTCACTCAGGGACAGTCACAACCTGAGTGACACAGGCCCAAAGCTGAGGGTACAGCAGAGCAGCAGCCAGCAGGGAAGAAAATGCACAACTTCTTCCCTTTTTCTTCTTCTGAAGAGATCCGAGCCCTGTGCAAAAGGAAGTGCTGACACCACACATCCTGCAGATAAAATACAGTTATTCCATCAGCTCCAAACCCTTGGGAAAGGCTGCTCCCCTCTGCACCACCCCCAGCACCAAGCAGGGTGCCAGTGTCCCAGTGTGACATCATCCCTTTGTGCTTTGGGACATCATCCCCACCACTGCTGGGATTTGGGCATCTTCTCCTCATTTTTCTGCAATAAGAGCTTCCACTTGGGAAGCCACGTTGGTGTAAACATTCCAGTAAATCCCTTCCTGCAGGCCACTGGGTAATTAAGAGCTCTTTTCATAACAAGGTAACAAATAACACGTGTGGTTTGACAAATTAAGTTCTCGTGTTCGCTAATCATCACTCGGCAAGCCAGGACAGTGGTTTAGGATGTGGGAAGTTTGCAAGGAATTCTCTCACTGGAGATAAAGGGAGCCTGAACTCAGGGCAGGTGCAGGAAACTCCTGGGAGCCTGCAAACAAAACCAGTTTCTTAAAGAAAACTCAGCCACAGAAACTCGTGCCTCTGTCACAGACCCAACTTCCACAGCTGCTTCCACCACAGAAAAGTGAGAATTCCTGCAAAATTCCTCCTCTAAGCCACCACTGAGCTCCAAGAGGCAGAAACACCGACAGCCACAAGGAACCTGCTAACCAGAATAACCTGAAGGTGTCAAACTTGAACTCTGCAGATCCTTGCACCAGAAAAGCACAGGTGAAAACAGAAGGTAGAATGATTTTGCACAGGTGTTTTATCTGTGCAGGAACCACCACCAGGACAGCCCCAGCTCCTGCTATGACCCTCCCAGGAGGGACTGACACAGGAAGCACAGGATGAATGAACAACCCACATCTGAAACCCAACTCCCGTGCCAAAGTTTTATTGACCGCTCCCATTTTCCCCTCTGGGCGGTTCCAGCGCGGTGCCGTCGGAGTGGCTCAGTGAGCGCTCAGCAGCGCCCAGCACAGGCACCGGCACAGCCCCCGTAGCAGGGCCCAGCAGAGGCACCGGCACAGCCCCCGTAGCAGCGCCCAGCACAGGCAGCGGCAGAGCCCCCGTAGCAGGGCCCAGCACAGGCACCGGCACAGCCCCCGCAGTGCCCTCGGAGGGGCTCGGTGAGCGCTCGGCAGCGCCGCTCCCCTAGAAGTGCTCAGCAGAGGCACCGGCACAGCCCCCGCGCTGCCCGGGCCGCTCCGGCCCCATTCCCCGCCTCCCCGGGCCGCAGACACGGGGAGCCCGCAGCTGTCCGGCCGGAAGGCGCTGTCAGACACCTCGGCAGCCAGAAGCTGCTCGGCGCAGATGAGTCACAAGCACACTGCAGATGCAGACAGTCCCTCTGTGCTGTTATCCCATCCCCGCTGCTCCAAAGCTCTGCCAGGGGACACATCCTGTGCTCAAAGATCTCACGATGGGGGATTCTGTCAAGAGATTTTCACAAAGATGATAGATTTGTAAGTGGCCTGGTTTTGTTCAAGAGCTGAGCCTGCACATTGTGTCAGCACAATATGCAAAATATTTTCTTCACGCTTCATCAGTTAACCCCAAAACGATCCAAGCAATCCTGGCAGCTGCTGGGTATCACATCTAGAGCCTGGTTTTGGGGAGAGGGTGGCACAGCAGAGCCCACAGTGCCAAAAGCAGCACCAGGCATTTTATTTTTATTACTTTGGTGCCTCTAAACTCCAGTTTGGAGATCCCACCCCACCAGTGCATGGAAGCAGGAGACATGTGAAGTTCAAAGGTAGTGCTGAAGAGGAGGGCTGGCACCTGGAGCACCAGGTTTGGGAACAAAGCAGCTCCTGTGTACAGCAGGGCTGTGGTTCCACAGGGTCCCAAATCTCACAGTCAGTTTGGAGCTTCACCCTTGGAGTGCTCACGCTGTGCCAAGGAAACAGCAGCTCTGGGAATTCTTGGCAGCAATTGCCAATGGTGCCATGAACCATTCCAGTGCAAGGTGTCCCTGCCCATAGCAGAGGGGGAGTGAAATGAGCTTTAAGGTCCTTTCCCAACAACCCAAAGCATCCTGGATCCTGTGCACCTACCATGTGCTTCCTGTGGATGCTCACGATGTGGATGTCCTCGCTCCGATACTCCTCGTCGTGCCTATCCAGGGGAATCTTCTCCAGCTCAAAGTCCCTCTGGAGCAGCTGTTCCACAAAGAACAGTTCCACAACCATTCCAGACATTCCCCACCATGCAGCACTTCACCCTCATTTAAACTGCTCCAGCAGTAACTTAAAGCTACAGACACCTGCAATACTCCAGAAAAATCGATTTCAGCTTGTGGTAAAACACTCCTGCAGGGATTTAAGAGATGGGTGGATGTGGCACTTGGGGACATGGCTTAGTGGTGGCCTTGGCAGTACTTGGGGTATGGTTGAACTTGATGATCTCAGAGGACTTTTCCAGCCTAAATGATTCTGTGAATCCATGATTTTATTTCAATCCCTAAAATGCTAAGCCAAACCACAGCACCTGCCTGTCTGCCAACCCCCTGAACAGAAAGGGAGAGCAGAGAAAAAATCCAGTCTAAAATCCCCCAGCATCAGCTCTGGGCTGTGCTCAGATTGCCTGGCCTGAACCTGGCAAGGAAGGAAATAAATCACAAAAAACCAGAGAAATCAGCCAGAAACACCAACACCTGGTGAGTTTATTGTGAGAGCAGCACCTCAGCAGAGCTGAGCATGGCCCTCCTCACTGCCAGGGCCCCACCAGAGTGTGAGGCACTAATTACCAAACGGCTGCTGTGATTAACACCAATCCCCTGGAATTCTCACCCTTTTCATTTTCTTTTTTGCAGTATTACAGTTATTATATATAATCCTGCACAAGAGCTGCTTCTCAGCAGTCACCACAGGTGCAGAGTTAAATCTGCACTGACCATCATCCCCCCACAGGAGTTCCCTGTGCTGCTTTTCCTCACCTGCACACAAGATACAGCTGGAATATTCAATTAAAACACTTGTTAACGGGCCCTCATTAGAGAGAAGGAATTTTTTCAGAAGTACCTCTATCACTCAGGAGGAGTTTTGAGTTCCTGAGCAAAACTTTGTATTTTCCCTGTGCTTTCAATGGAGCAGCCTAAAAGAAAATATGCTTAAAACTCACTTACTTCAAAGTACTTCCTCTCAATTTCAGGGTTCTTCCCCATAGTTCTCTGTTCATAGCAGCACAGGACACAAGTGTCAGGGCCTGTCAGGTCCTTCAGGGTCTTCAGCAAGGGCTCCAAGGACTGCCCAGAAAAGGTTAAACATTTCCCACGTGGATTTCAAGTTCATTTCACTGGCTGCAATACCCTCTAGCTAAAGTCTTCACCTGAGAGAGAACCTCCCAGTTTCACTTTTCTGCTGGTTATTTTTAGTGCTTTAACTGGGACAAGAAGAATATGGGAAAAAGCTGGGAAGGAGAGGAGAAAAGGGGACTCACAGGAGAAGAATTTCCCAGACTGACCAAGAAAACTGAATTGGAATCCAAGCCAGAAACAGCCCACAGTGCTGAGTGGGCACTTCCTTGAGGCACACAACAATGAGTACTCCTCAGTGTGCTTCAAAAGTGAGAGTTTTCTCAATTATTCCTGCAGGATGGCTCAGATCCAGACCACAGTGGAGGGAAATGGGACCAACAGGCAGGGACTCAATGGAAGGGCACTGGGACACGGGGTTTGTCAGGGTATTTCCCTTTCCCTGCAGCTTCCCTCAGCTCTCTGTGCACATCCTACAAGCTCCAGCTGAGGACACGAGGCAGACTGCAACAACCACTCAGCTGTGGCAGGATTTATCCTTTTGCCTTCCCAAGGAAAGCGTGAGGAGAACCCAAACAGCAGACTTAGCACTTTTAAATTTCATTTACCAATGATTTCAACAGTTCACGTTTTGCTTCACCATTCCCAATGTTAAAAATAAAAAAAATGAGGGGGGGAACAAACATTCAAATTGGGATTTTTAACATAAATATAGTTTCTGGTTCTATGTCAAATGGCCTTTTACACCTATTAAAAATGCCTTTTCCAGTTTTGTTCTACCTATTCCTATAAACCACAGGGACCATGACATGAGCACAATATTTATCTGAACACTTCTCATACTAAACACACTGATCCCACCCCCTTCCCAAGAAACCTTTCTGTAGAGGTTTAGCAAAGTCCTCATTTACCTCCTCATAGTAAATGCAATCAGCCATGAGTATATAATCGGGGGGAGGCTGAAATTCTGTTACATCTTCACCCCTAAAAAGAACAAACAAGAAAATACCAACAAGAAGTTAAAAGAAATTTTAGTAATAACACATACTAAAGGATTGAGCACAACGTTAACTTCTGTGTTCTCATATTAAGTTTCCCTCTCACAGCGGTATTTGAAGTTATTTAGCAATTTAATGAAGGCAGTGCAGAATCACAGAATCCCAAACTGGTTTGGGTGGGAAGGGAACTTAAATCCCATCCCATTCCTCTCCTTGCCATGGCAGGGACACCTTCCACTATCCCAGGCTGCTCCAAGCCCTGTCCAGCCTGGCCTTGGACACCTCCAGGGGCAGCCACAGCTTCTCTGGGCACTCGTGCCAGGACCATCCCATCCTCCCAGCCAGGAATTCCCAATTCCCTATATCCCATCTAAACCAACTCTTTTTCAATCTGAACCCAGAATCCTCGTTAAAGCTGAACAGAGACATTAAATAAAGGCTCATACAAACCATTTCAGTACCTTGGCTCGGACGGACCCTGTGACCAGGTGCTTGTTATTCTCAATATTGACCAGCAACAGCTCCTGCAGCTCCTCCAGGTCTGTGACCGTCACGTTCGCCCTGTAACACACACAGGTGGTTAGGGAGTAACGCGATGGCAGGGGACACTCCGCACAGCACAGAAAACAGGGTTTAAAGGAATCCAAAGGGTCTGAGGGAGCAGACAGCGCCGGCCAGGGAATCCGCTCACCCCAGCGTGGCTGCCATGATGCCCACGGCGCC
>NW_005054303.1:15013344-15018587 GCF_000277835.1 Geospiza fortis | reverse complement strand
AGGCGGAATGACTCCAGGATTTCGGCAGCCGTGTCCAGCCGGAATGGATTCAATGATTCCGGGAGCCGCGGCCCTGAGGGAGCGCGGAGCCCTCAGGAGCCTCCCTCTCATCCCTCCCGAGCCGCTCCAGCCTGAGCCTTCCTGAAGGTTTTGTTACAAACCGCCCTCGCGCAACTTAAAAAAGGTCTTACAAACCTACAAAAAAGGTCTTAATAAACTTACCAAAAAGTTTTAATAAACCTACAAAAGTCTTAGTAAGTCTACAAAAAAGGTCCTAATAACATACAAAAATGCTTTAAAACAAACTTAAAAAAGGTCTTAATAAATGTACAAAAAGGTCTTAGTAAACCTACAAAAAGGTTAATAAACCTATGAAGGTCTTCATAAGCCTATGAAAAAGGTTTTAATAAACCTACAGAAAAGGATTTAGCCTACAAAAAGGTCTTAACAAAACTACGAAAAGGTTTTAATAAACTCACAAAAAAGGTTTTAATCAAGCAACTGAATATAAGTTGATTCTGTGTTGACATCTTGAAATGCAAAGGTTTTAGATTTTTTTCTCCCCCCTTGGATATGTAGAAGTTTTTTTATTACTTTATTTCTTAATTTCTTTTAGAGCAATATGAGGCCTCTTGGTGGTCAGCAGACTTCCCTAGGGAAGAAGTTTTCTGAGGGAATTGCCTTTTCCCACACGAACCAACTTCAAACCCAAACTTCACATTTTCCCCTTCCAGCAGTTTTTTTTTTTTTGTTGTTCTTTTTACCTACCCCTCTAATTATGAACTAACTGAAATGTTATTTATTGCTCTCTTGAACCATGCTGGTGGGAATCTCACTGCCTTTAACCACTTTCCATGGCCATATTATGATATATTTTACTGTGGAATATTCAAAATGGTTCTGACATAAGCACTTGTACAGGAAGGCATAAAGCTGACATCTGTATTTTCTAAAATGTGGCAGAGAATTTTTTCCTCTTCAACAACACAGAAAAGTCTGAAAAAATATTATTCCTTGTTTAGCAATAGCTCCTGGTGGGGACTTCAAAAGAGTTAATACAAAGAATCTAAGAAAGAATTCCACTTTTCCAAGTCATCCTCCATTTCCTACCTGCACTCCCAGTCCATGCATGTCAAATTTGAGACTTCTTGAACCTTTTTTTAGCAAATTGAAGCAGCTCTCCTGTAAAAAGTGTGAGTGGATTCCAACCCTTTCTTCTTCCTCAGGGAAGGAGCACAGAAGAGACAGGCAGTAAAAAAAAAGATAGAAAAATACATCTGAAATTGGAAGGAAGAGAAAACTGGGGAGATCTTGGTATGATCCTATACAGGGCCAGGAATTGGACTCCTGATGGATCCCTTCCAGCTCAGGGGATTTCTAATTAACATCCCTCTTCAGTCCTATCTGCTTTCCAAAAAGGAGAATTTTCCAAATGGAATGCCCAAGACAATGGGAGCAGCTTAAGCAGACTGATGAGAAGCTGGAGTGTGATTTGGAAGCCTGGGATGAGCCAAAGTGAGACCAGCAGCATGGAAAATTGGGGCATTTTGTATTGTCAAAAATGCAATTCCCAACCTTGTCCTTGCAAGGAACACGCACTGCTCAAGCTCTTAAAAATTAAGACTGGGGTGATTTATTAATCTTGTTAAGAACTCTGATACAAAGCACAGTAAAAGGCCACAAACCAGTAAATAAAATGTGGCTTGTGAAGGCCACTTTATAAATGCTGCTACAGAACTACCAGTAAAACAGACTCACTCTCACACCAGTTCAAACATGGCTGTTCGACTGGCAAAGAAAAGTTCCATTCACTTATCAGTTTAAAAAGTTTAATAAAGCTTTTAAGTGTTTGCTGGTTTAAATGCTACCAATCTCCAAAGTGGATTCATGAGTTAAGTGTAGATCTAGAGGGAGTTACTAGGTCTGGAAGGCAGGACTGTCCCAAGCCAGAGGAAACGCTGCTGGCCGGACCCAGTCCCAGGAGTAGCAGACTGTGTTATAGGCCTCGAAGTCAACTTCAATTTATACACGTCATTAGCATATCTGTAAATATACAATATAAACAATTGTACAGGCGCATAGCTTTGTTCTCCACAACAGCAGACAAACTCTTTAGCTTAAGACACCTTTGCCTATCAAAACAAAAAAGGCACATCTGAACAGGACGCACGTGAAGTACTCGGGATCCTCCCCGATATCCGAGACGGGTACTCCTCCTTCATCCTTTCTCCAAAGAACCAAGATCAAAGGAATATTTTGGTATTTAGATTTCAACCTATTTTTTTTTTCTTTGTCTTCAGCAGCAAATCAAAGGCAATTAAGACATGGCATGAGAATATTCCACAACAGGAGCTGTCACTCAGGAACCTCAAGGCAAGTGGTCAGAGGTTTCGAATCTGTGACGCTCTGGATCCTTGTGTTGTTTGATCATCCCATCGCTGGGTGTCTTTGTTTTAAAAAAAGGCCACTAGTGCTCAAATTTGAAAAAAAATTCCACAGACGCACCTTTTTTTTTTTGGCTCAGTGCAATTAAATGATGTCAGTTTAAATTCACTTAGTGTAGTTTACAGTGCAAAAGGTCTATTTTGTGTCCTGGCAGAACGGTCGGCACTGAGGATGTGAACCAAGGCAATGCTGCTGCTCACCTGAGGGTAATGCTGTCCAACCACACAGGCTGGAATGTGTGTAGTCTGAATTTTTTCCAATTTAAACCTTTTTTTTTTTTTTTGATCAGCAGCACTTTAAGAGCATAATTTGTGAAAATACTAAAATACACTGCCTTTTTTTTTTCTCGAATAAATTAAAAAAAAAAAAAGAGGAACTTTACAAACAGTATTCCAGTGTCAATGACTACTATGGCTAAGGTCATTGAGGAGTTTCTGCATTTTCTAGCAAAGACAGTCTGTGCAAAGGAGGATGGGAGAGCTCCCTTTTGTAAGTCTTTGGTGGCAGTTTGGGCAGCTGGGGGCTGGAGTTGTGCCGGGGCGGCACGGGGGGCACGGGCGGCTGTGCCAGGTTGTTGTGGCTGGCGCTGAGGACGCAGCAGCGGCGCAGCACCCGCGGGGACGGGGTGCTGGGAGGGGTGCCCGGAGAGCTGGGGCCGGAGCCGGCCTCCCGCGCCGGGGGGGCGGTGTAAGCAGGAACGCGAGGTTGGATCTTTGGAGGCGGCGGCTGCCGAGGTGGGATTGCTGGAGGATCGTCATCCGGCTTGGAATTTCCCTGCAGTGGAGAAATAGGTGTAAGAAATGGAGAGCACGGAATGGTTTGGGTTGGAAGAGAACTTAAATCCCACCCCATTCCTCCCCTCCCATCCCATTCCTCCCCCTCCTCCCACTATCCCGGGCTGCTCCAAGCCCTGTCCAACCTGGCCTTGGTCACCTCCAGGGGCAGCCACAGCTTCTCTGGGCACCCTGTGCCAAGGCCTCCCCACCTTCCCAGCCAGGAATTCCCAATTCCCAACATCCCATCTAAACCTACTCTCCTTCAGTTTAAAGCCATTTCCCTTGTCCAGATGTATGAATAAAGAGCAGTCTCCATTCAATGAGGAATTCTGACCTCTGCTAGTGGTGCTGTCAGAAGCACAGCAGCTGTGCCCCTGATGGGAATGTGAACACTCTGTTCCTGACATTCCTAGCAGGGTTTGGACACTGGGAATCCAAAACTTAAAACCAGGAAACTGGAGCTCTGCATCTCAAAGTCTTTTAGACTGACAGAGCCCTGTTTGGATCCATGGTTGAACTTGACAATCTTTTCCAAGAGAAATGATTCTAGATAGTCCCCAGTTTATCACCACAGTTATTCAATCCAGGACAGCAATACCTTAGCATTGGAAGCATCCTGATCCATCTTTTTTCGTGGAGGAAGTGGAGGAGGGTTCTGAGGCTCATCACTCAGTTTAGGGAAGCTCCCCCAGGAGCTGAAGAAAGTCTCTGGAGAGGGAAGAGCAGATCTTTTACTCCTTGTGCAATATCTGAGGAACATATTCTGGAATATCAAGCCAAACTCAAAGCAACTCAAGTAAGATCTTTGTGCTCCACAGCAACATGAACCAGTAACTCCAGCAGCATGAACTCCTTTAATTCACTGCTTTAATCAGATCTAGGCCTCACAAAATGTTCTCCTATGTCCAGTATCAAAAAAAGGCATCAGCAGTCTGCAGGCAATGCTGAGAGACAGGAAAATAAATCCAGGGAACTCCAAGTGAGTTCTTACAGAGGGAGAAAAAAAATCCTCATATTAAAACACAACACAACCCTTGACTTGTATTGGTGATTTCTGTCACACCTTTGTTTTCCTCTTAGGAGTGCACTGAGCTCTGTTTCTACATCAGGCCTGTGCTCTCCAGCTGGAAATTAAATTTATCATATTTAAAAAAATGCGTGTGGAATAAATGAAGAGAACAGCTAAAAACCCAGGTGAATGCAGGATATCCCTCACAGCTGTGGTACAAAATGTGTCTCTTCCTTCCCAGCAACAGAGCAGTTAGTTTCACTATGTGGAATTACGAAATTATCAAGTTGCTTTATTTGTAGCTTTAGTCAAACAAAACTATCATCAAGGACATTCAAAACAGAAGGAAAATCATGTGAGAGCCTGGAGATAAAAACCCAACCCAAACTAAACCAGCAGTTTAAGTTTCAGGCTTTACATTCTTTACTGGACATCTGATCTGAAAGGAGCCCTTCTGAATGCAGCCCACATTCTCATCCCAGATTTCAGATTTTAGTCCCCACTGAGCTCTCCTGAACCCAGGGAAGGCAGAGTTAAAATTTAACAGAGTTCCAACACTCACTCGACTGAGGCAAGTTCACAGGAGCGAAGATGCTGTTGTTACCTGGGAAATAAAAAAATCCATGAAACCATTTCCAGAGAGAACCACTGCACTGCAGCACATAACAAATGCCTGAATAACCTGAGAGATCAGAAAAAACCCCAAGTTTATGTACTGTAATCATGAATGAGAATTTCTTGTGTAAGACATTCCTGAACTGGAGAATTTAACTCACGCTGGGAATTAATTTAATTACTTCACATTTTGCAATTTATTTTTTTAAAATCCTGGCACACACACACACAGCGTACATTTGGGAAGCCTGAGGGACAGCACCCACGATTATTAACCCATGATAAGTTGTTATTTACCATAAGAACTGTTGAGGTCAATGTCTAGGAAGACGCTGAACTCGGAGGAGGCCGACACGGGCGGCGTTGAGGGCGTGTTGGGGGAGGTGGGGGCCGACGCC
>NW_005054303.1:15001316-15013311 GCF_000277835.1 Geospiza fortis | reverse complement strand
GCTGAAGCTGCTCCTGCTGGGCTCCTTCTCCAGGGGCAGGGGGTGGCTCCTCAGCGTGCCCGAGGTGGAGCCGTGCCTGCCCGTGTTGGGCCTGATCCCGGGGGATTTCAGGGGATACGTTGTTTTCCTGGGCTGGAGATAGGGCAGATGTTAGCGCTGCGATGTTCCACACTGCAACATTCCATACTGCAACATTCCACACTGCAACATTCCACGCGGCAATGTTCCCAACACTGCAACGTTCCATAATGCAATGTTCCCAACACTGCAATGTTCCCAACACTGCAATGTTCCACACTGCAACGTTCCACACTGCAATGTTCCACACGGCAATGTTCCCAACACTGCAACGTTCCATACTGCAAGATTCCCAACACTGCAATGTTCCCAACATTGCTGCCATATTGCAACATTCCACACTGCAACATTCCCAACACTGTTCCCAACACTGCAAGGTTCCCAACACTGCAACATTCCATAATGCAACATTCCCAATACTGCAACGTTCCCAACACTGTTCCCAACACCACAATGTTCCAAACATTGCAGCATTCCCAACATCGCAACATTCCCCACTGCAACGTTCCCAACCACTGCTGCCATTCCATGTTGCAGAAATCCCAAGAACTCTTGCCATTCCCCACTGCAGCATTCCCCAAAACTGCAACATTCCATACTGCAGCATTCCCAACACTGCTGCCATTCCCAAGAACTGCTGCCATTCCCCACTGCAGCATTCCCAAGGCTCTGTGAGGTATTTTTGAAGTACTTCTCAAAGAGCAGCACAGGGGTACAACTGATGGGAGGTGCAGCTTTTTGCTGGAATTTGCTGGGAAGCTGTGGATGCAGCTGAAGAAATCTTTTATTTCCCCACAAGTATGAGGAATGAAGAGTCCAGGTTCTGCTGCCAGCCAGGACAAAACACTGAGAAAAACAGCCTTGGGAAATAGAAATTAAAAGTGCCCCTCAGAGCTGCAGCAGAGCCCCACGGAAACAGCAAAAGCACAGAGGGTCACCAGGCCCTGCACACATCCAGGACCAAGGACACACTTGGAAACACATTGTCCCTGTCCTCCAGTTCATCCAGCACAAAATTCCTACACCAGGTCACTGTGTGGACAAACCCAGCCTGGTCAGGCTTGGGTTAATCCAGCACAGATCAAAGCTGAGCCTTGCAAAGTGAATTATGCCCCCATCTTTCAGTGGTGTCCAGCAAATTACAGCACCCACAACTGGATTTTCCTGAAATTCCAGTAAGATTCTCTCTTTGGAAATCATGAGCTGTCAAGAATTCCTGCCCAGCTGACTGGACTCCTATTTTTAGAAAAGATTTTAATAAAATTACTGTCAGAAGCATTTTTGCAACAGCAATTTCTGGTGTTTTCTCGCCACATTTGTAACATCATCTTACTCATTCCTCTAACAAGAGATGGCAAAAATGATTTATAGCTCTCTCAAAAAATTCGACATGGCTCCAGTTCCTCAGGCAATTATAATATATGAAGAACAAGTGCTCTAAATTGTGATTTTCCTGATTAAAAAGAACTCTGAGCTCCAGGAGCTGGTTTTTTTAAATCCAAAATTGCTACTCCTTTAAATGGGACTGTATTTTCTTCAGCAAAAAGGGTTGCACCTGGTAAAGTCTGCAGTTTTTGCAATAATATCAAATATTTAGACAAAACAAAACCAGAAAAAATCTTAAAGAAAACTCAACATATGTATAAAAGTAACACTTTAATTAGTATTAATATGAGACTTCTTGATATTGTGAGATGAAAAATATTACTCCATATTTTATCATATGACTGTATGATAAGAAATACAAACTTAACAGCAATATTTCAAGTTTTGGGTGGAAAAAGTGAGTTTTAAAATCAGACAAAGGTAATATATTTTAGTAGTGACAAACATCAGGAGTAGAAGTATTATTGAATCAAGTTGAGTTGGAAAATCAACTCAGGATAAGGAATACTGAATAAAATACACCTGGCTTATTGAGGTAACTGTGTATTATTTTCATAGTGGTCACTGAATTGTAGCAATTTAATTTTAATTAAATATTGCAGGAATTGGACCTGATGATCCCTGTGGTTCCCTTCCAACTCAGGGTGTTTTCTGATCCCATGAAATTTCAGGAAAAACTCACAAATCGAGGTGGTTGCTTGCAGTTCCGAGGTTCAATCTCCAAGGACTTGTTGAACAGATAATCTGTAAACTCCTTTTCTGGTATCTTCCCCATGGGATTGAGATTTTCAAAGAATTTCTGAAGGAAACAAGTAGCAAGAATATTTAAAAAATAAGCAGACAGAGAAAATTTTAATGAAATACTTGTAATTCAGTGATTCAAAATGTCATTTTTCACCACTTTTGGCCACTCCTTTGTGTGGTTCTTTGTTGTCTACCACCCACTGCTCCCCCCTCTTTTGATCAGCACTATTCATGCAAAATTAGTCCAGTGTTAGAAGATTATTTGGCATTTTTCCCCTCTCCAATCCCCAAAGAGATTTTTCATGGCTGCTTACCCGGATTTCTGGCTCAACCCGTAAGCAGTAGGGCTGGTTCTGATACTGCTGAATTTCTCCTGTAATTTCAGCCACTTTTCTCCTCTTACTGAAGTTAATTAATTCTTTCCCTTGTCTTTTAAGGAAGTCAGGATTCCCTTCTTCTGTCTTCAAGATATTTGTTAGGTATATTCCTGATAAAAAAAAAAAAAACCAGTTTTTAACCATATATCTGCAGCAAACTCCACTTCAGAGTGACACCACACAAAAAATTTGATGTCACTTACCAAAAAAAGGCACACAGGGAGGGTTGATTGACTTGAGCTTAGCTAAATACTTCTTAAAATGATCTTGGCTTAATTCTACTGCTTCATCCAAAACTCTTTTCTTCCTTTCTTGGAGTGCCTGAGTTGTCAAAATTAAAAAAAAAAAAAATAGGGATGGAAATGTTCTCAACAGCGTGGTTAGCAAATCCAAGGCAAATCCCTGGCTGTCTGAGCAAAATTTGGGAATTGAAATGAAGGTTTCAAAGAACCTCTTGTGGCAATGGTTTGCTCTGGATTGCACCCCCAACAATTCAGTCACATGGATCCTGAAGAAAAGATTCCAGATTACTGAAAACACATTGTTATTTTAACTTTAAAGTTATAAAATTTGGTCTTTAATAAAAATTAAACATTTGATTTTAAGTTCAAGGCCTTGTGCTGCCTTTCAGAGTCACACAAAACTCAAAGCATTTTATTCACATTCTTCTTTTTCTGTTTTACTCCAGGGAGGCTCTGCTGCCAACAATGGATTTCTCTGCAGAACCGTGTGGGACCCAGCTCTGGATTCTGATTTCATTTCTTTTTCCATGCCCTAAACTCACCTCAAATGTGTGATCCAGCCTGTACACAGAGACAGAGTTCACAGCACTGACAATCTCCAGAACACCATTGAAATTATTGAGGTCTTGGAAGACCTGCAGGATTTCTATGATCCTGCTCAGCACAGCCACTCGCTCCTCAAAGTTCTCTGTTTCCACGATGCACCTGATCAAAAGATGGCATTTAAGAAACACTCAGAAATAAAACCTGACACTTTCTGAGTTATTAAATCAAATTTTTCCATGAAAACCCAACCAGCAAGCAGATTTTGGCTCTCTCTCCAGAATCTCAAGTATGAATTTCTGTAATCACATCTTACACATGTTCGAGTTGGAAAGTCAAGGGAGGATTTGGCAGAAATGAACCAGCAAAGCCCAAGCACATCCAGGGGAAAAGTGCTCAATGGCACTGCCCTGCACTCACTTCTCAAACCACAGAGTGAGATTTGTAGTGTGACGAATCATTTTCAAGAGATTCGGGGAGTTAATTTCCTTATCTTCCTTCGTCCACACGCTGCCAACGAGTTCAGAAGGCTGCACAGCCCTGGCAATGACAAAACAGGAGGCAAAATGCTCAGTATCAATAAAAACTGTGATTTCTGTCTTTGCATTAAAAGATTATTTCTCTCCTTAATTACGTCCTGGTATTTCACAAATCCAATCCCACCTCATCTACTACAAAACTCAACTTTTTGAGTGCTCGAGTACAGAAAGAAATACATTTTTATCTTCATTGAAATTGGCTAATTTTGAAGAATTTTCAGATAAGAAAATTACAAAGGAGTGACTTTTAATTTTCTGAAAGGGCAAAAAAACAACTTCAAAAGAGTTAAAAACTGAAAACAAGAAGGTGAAGCACTTGCAGCAACAGGTTGGTTTCAACACAAAACCTCCCATCACTGAAGCAGGAACAGGATTTAATAATTTTAATTTTGTAAGACTCCTGAATTACCCCCCCTGCATTTCTGTTATCACAAGTCTGATATAGAGATAAAAACTCTTTTTTTTCACTCCTTTGCATATTTTAACATAGAGCACACAGCAAAGAAACCTCTTCCTGTAAACTCAGAAGACCCAGGGTATTTTTGACTGATGGTGTGAATGAGGAGCATTTTTTTGGCTGAAATAATGACAAAAAAGGTGTGAGAGTGTTGGAACCCTGGATGCTGAGAATTTTAGACTTTCTGTGTTGAAAGATACTGACCTCCAAACAAATACTACATTTAACCTGAAGCCATAGGGAAAGCGTCCAAAATTATATAATAGCACTAAGATTATGAGTGTAGAGTTTAAACAGAAATGTGTAATATCACATAGCAGAAAATTTAAAGTTTTAAAAGATAATAATATATCTAAAACAAGATAGAAGTTTTAAAGCAGTAGCTAGTTCTTCCCCTTTTTCTTCATGAGTTTAAGCAGCATTGTATACTTGGATAGAAAAATCCACATTGCAAAACACAGTTAGTTGTTAAGTTAAAAGTAAAAATAATTTAAGTGTCATTTCTTAATTAAACAGTTTACCCTTAAAAAACCTTGCAGAAAGAGCTAAACAAAGCCATTTTGTAAATTATTAGTGAAGTACTACAAAACTCCCAACTTCTAACACTATAACTAAAAAATAATAAACATTTAAGTCCAAACACAAAAAAAACCATTTCAAGCACTTTTAATCCCAATCCTAACACCAAAAAAAAAGAAAAGAAAACATGTGTTAGGTTAAAAATGGGGGTGTGTATTCTATTTCCCATCTATCAGAAGTAGAGCAGTTCTCTGCTGTCCATGGCCACTGAGTGTCCCTGCAGGGCTGATCCAATTCCAGCATCCCATGGGGAGATGCTGCGCCCAGGGGAGGAGCCAAGCATTCCTACCTGGATCCAATCTGAGCCTGGAGCAGCACAGCAGCCTTTGCCCCCTGCATTGCCAGAGGGAGCCCAGGCCCATCTGCAGCAGCCCTGGAGCTGCAGAGGAAAACTCCCCCCTTGTGCAGGATCCCTGCTGCCGCAGCAGCACAGCTGGCACTGCAGGAGGGCTGAGCCCCCATGGGATGGGGCTGTGCCACCCCCTGACACACAGGGGGCAGGGACTGCTCTGCCTCTGGCAGGGGTTTGTTTTGTATTACTGCTTTTTTTTTTTTTTTAATTTTTTTCCCTAGTAAAGAACTGTTATTCCAATTCCCATATCTTTGCCTGAGAGCCCCTTAATTTCAAGATTACAACAATTTGGAGGGAGGGTGTGGCATTCATATTCTCTGAAAAATCCCTTTGCCCAGGATTTTTCTCCTGGGAAGCTGAGAAGCCTCAGAGAAAAAGAAAAGCAATTATTATCTCATTTGCTTCTCCTGTGTTGTGCTCACATGTGGAATGTGTTTGGAGATTGTTTACCCACAGGTGATTGTTTCATTGGATTCTGCTGTGAGTTGTTTTCACTCTTTGGCCAATCAGGGCCAAGCTGTGTCAGGGCTCTGGAAAGAGTCACGAGTTTTCATTATTATCTTTTGAGCCTTCTGTAAGTATCCTTTCCATATTCTTTAGTATAGTTTAGTATAGCATTCTTTAATATAATATAGTATTATAAAATGATAAATTAGCCTTCTGAGAACATGGAGTCAGACTCATCATTCCTTCCTTCATCGGGACACCCCGTAAACACAATAGCAAAGATTTTACATTTTCCATTTCAGGCTCCTGCCCTCCTCAGCAGCCCCCTGTTTCCAAACCCAGACAGAAGGAAAGCAGAGAGCGAGGGGCCGTGCCTGTACAGGTCTGACTCGAGCAGGGTGAGCTGCCGGGCGATCTCGATGGGGTGCAGCGTCATCAGCTCCAGCGCCTCGCCGTGCCCCACGCGCCACAGGTGCCACTCCAGCGGCGGCGGGGGGCTCTCGAACGTGATGTTGTGGCTGACCCCATCTGCCTGGGCTTTCTTCCTCTTGATGATTTTAGCAATGGACTCCACCCACTTCTTCATGGATTTTCCTGTAGAAGAGAAATAATTTTTAAAAAATCCCCCATAAACAGGTTTTTTAACACTGTTGTAAGTTCGGTTTTAAACTCACAGAGGGGAGGGTTAAACTACAAGTCCAAGAGGGGAAAAGTGCATTGATCTTGCTAGAAGTGTTGGATTTTAATAAATTCGTGTTCTTTCATAAACGCCAATGTTACAGAGCAATCTCTGGGGAGAGAATATTTTGAGTTTGTAAATAAATGTATTTGGGAACTGGAGCTCAGGCTGGAGGGATTTTGGACAAGGGATGGAGGGACAGGACAGGGGGAAATGGATTCAAACTGTCAGAGGGCAGGGATAGATGGGATATTGGGAATTGGGAATTCCTGGCTGGGAGGCCAAGAGAAGCTGTGGATCCCTGGCAGTGCCCAAGGCCAGGCTGGACAGGGCTTGGAGCAGCCTGGGACAGTGGGAGGTGTCCCTGTCATGGCCGGGGTGGGACTGGATGGGCTTTAAGCTTCCTTCAACCCCAACCATTTTGGAAACTCTGATTTTAAAGGACTTTTGGTAATTTAGTCAAACCAGCTCCCCAGAAATTTGAATGTAGACTCAGAATTCTGCATTTCTGCACGTAAATTAACCAGCTCTGTATTTCTCTATTTCTTCCTTATGGGTTTTTGCACCTGTATCAGCTGACAAATAAATACATGTGAAACTTGTTCTATTTAACCACATCCTCTGACAGTTTTGGTGTGGAAAAAAGTGACCCTGTGTCCAGGGTCTTTTAATTGTCTCAGAATTATGTTGCCCACTGTAAGACCTGGCACTCTGAAAATGAAAACCTGGAATTACCAGGATAAGGATTAAACATGCCAACACTGCTGCCCTCCACAGAGAATGCCAAAAAAATCTACTTCATAGAGAAGAGATACCAAATGGGCCCAATAGCCTCTTCTAAAAGATTAATGATTTTCAGTTGGAACTTTATATAAATGGGAAAAATCAGGATGGAAAAAACTCAGTAAGCAAAATAGAAGGAATTCTCTATGGAGGAGGGGAAGGTGAGAGCCTAAATTACAGAGTCAAGCAAGGATGACCATGCTGTCCAGAAGGAAATATATTTAAAGTATTATTATCATCCTAATGCTTGAAATCACTTTGAGGAGCTGTTTAGGCTCCAGGCCAAAGCTGCCTCATGTAAAGGGGAGCCTCATAAACAGCTCAATTAAGGGCATTAAAATTACTCATGTGTGTAAAGGTATTCTCAGGCCCAAAATCCACCAGGATCAGGCTGGGAAGTTGTACCAAAACGTGGGAAGGAATAGGACCCCCCCCTTACTGCACCTCTGACACTGGAAATGAAGGTCTCCAGCCTCTCCAGCAGCTCCAGATCCCTCTCAAAATCATAAAAATGGTGCTCGACCCAGTGCCGGAAAACATTCAATATTCTGAGGAAAGAGGAAAAAATATTAAGTTTCTTTTAAAGGACTTCCATGGCTTATCCCATAAAAATGAACCCCAATCCTACAAAACTCAAGTTCCAGATTCATGTAGTTGGTGACTCTCAAAATGCACATGGACAAAGGAGCAGAGCAAAGACTGAGCTTGGCAGGGGTTTAAAACCTAAAAACTATTTATGCTAAAACTATTCCTTAAAACCTAATTTATAGGTTTTAAAGAATAGTTTTAGCATAAATATAGTTTGGTGCTATTTTAAAACCTAATATAAAAAAAACAGTATTGAGATGGTTTCAGAAGAGGAAGAGACTTAGCAAAATCAGATAAAATTGGGATTTCTAATTTTCCTTCTAATTTCCTTTTTTTCTTCGTGTGGTTTTTTTTTTAATGAAAAAGCTAATTAGGATCTCCTACTTGTTAAGAAGCAAATTTGTCATTATTTCCTTCCTACACACAAATTTCAGCTTCAAAGTTGTTGTTACTGCCCTGTTTATACAATTTTTAAAGACCCAAAAGGCCTGATTAGATCCAGTACATCCTTTAAGGATAACACTGAACTTCCTCTTGATTTTTCTCTACTCTTTCTTACACAAAGCATTAATAAATCAGTTTCTAAAAGTGAACTCCAGCTGCTTTTCAGCCTCCTGCACTCAGGATAAATCAGAATAAAAAACTGGTTTGTCTCTTCAGGTAAAACAAGCTGAGTTCACACCTTCAACACTTTGATTTATCCAGGTGCAATTTATCACCCGAGCAAAAATCAGCCCTACACTGAGGACAAATGAAGGACACATGGAAAATTCCTTAACTCTCCTCTTCCCAGTGTGCAAGGTAAAAAATAAGTTTTATCCCATAAAAGACTTGCTGCCCAAACAGATCATTCAGGCTGGAAATCAATGCCACATTCCAAGAGGCAAAGTTTTAATCCAAGTTTCATGTAATGGGATCTTATCTAATCCATCTCTGCCCTTGAGATGCCGTGGTGAAAACTCTGGGAAAGGCAGAGAGTGCCTGGATCTGCTGACTGCACTTCCAGCTCAGCTCCTCCTCCTTCCCATCCCCTCTCATTTGTGTCCAAGCCCTTTCATGCCTGGGCACTGCATTTTCTACAAGATGGAGAGTGCAGGGAAGCAGGGAAGGAAGGGATAAACACCTTCAATTGTTCCCAAATTGTAGTCTCTGAAGCAGAGGTCAATGGTTTTAACAACACTGGAATGCACAAAGTGCTGAATTTATCCACCAGCAGCTCAAAGTCACTCATTTGCAGCTGGAAGACAGCTTCAAGCTGCTGGAAATACACAGTAAGGATCAGAAACAGCTCCCAGAAACCAGCAAAACCAGGGAGAGTATAAGCTGAGAGGCAGCTCTGCCAGGAACTGATAACTGTGGAGACTTGTGGTGCTGCTGAGCCACCAGGAGCTGATAAAGAGGGAACACCAAGGGCCTGATAAGCTGCCCAAGGCCAGCAGCATGCAGGAGGACCAAGGTTATGGTGAGGTTGTGTGACTTGGATCACGTTCAAGAAGGTGGTGGCAGCTCTGTGTGGAGGAAAACTACAGGGTTACCCACAGATTTATCTTTTAAATATTTTATATATATATATATGCACACGGGTTTCTGACAAAAATGGGACACCTGAGTGACTTTCTGAACACCTTGGAGGTACTGGCATGCCAGTGTGACCCTTTGAGTCAACTGCTGTTGTTTCAACAGGAATGTGTGTTAGCAGAGTAACTGAAGGTTCTCTGTGTGTGTAATTAATAATTACTATTAGTAAAACTAATGTGCCATTAATAGGAACATCTTGATGTTACTCATCAGTGCAATGACTAAAAGTTGCTCAAGCAAACACTGCTTGTGATCTGTGTCTGCTCCTGTCTCGATCCCCAATCAGAGCAACAATTACTCTCATTCATGCTAGAAATGCTTAATTGTTCCCCAAATTAGCTTGGTCAGCAAGACCTTGAAGATTCCCTGCAGCCCACTGCAATGTGCAGCACAGACAAGAGTCTCCCTGTCTGTGAGCAAACACATCCACGGGGCTGGGAAAGGGAGTGAAACACCAGCAGGGCTGGAAAACTGGGAACAGAGGAATTATCTTCCCAGGCCTGGGAACAAGGAATGCTTTGAGAGCGTGGCCAGCCCCGCTCTGAGCTCCACATCCCTCACCCACAGGCGCCGTGGGTGGGGATCCCAGCTGGGCCAGCTCCAGCTCCAGCAGCCGCTGGGATAATCAGGACAGGATTTGGGATATGATGCTGGCAGACATGGCTGAAGTCTCCAGCAGAGATCAGAGTCTGCAGGAGCTCAGGGCAGGCCAGGCTGGCAGTGCCAGGGCAGGCAGGGGGCACACACACACCTGAGCTGCACGGGCTGCACGTATTCCTTGCGGAAGCGTTTCAGGTCGGCGCTGATGGGCTGCTCCCCCTTCTCGATGGCCAGCCTGTCTGCCTCCGTGGGCTCAGGCTCAGGGATCTCAAACCTGGGGAAAACACCACACAGGGATGGCAAACAGGACAGAACACAACCCCTCCGTGCACAGGCTGCAGATTAGAGAAATGTTATTTATATAAACTCAGCAGGTGCTGCTCTGCCATCCGGTTTGCCCGGAATCCCCTCACCCCAGCTCCACACCCTGCTAATTCTCTGCTTCTCTGCTCGTCACACCATGTCTAGACTGGGATAGAAGGTTTTTAAGGACCTGCTGGCACGATTAAGGGAAGATTAGATGAGAGCTTAAGAGCAGCTTTACCACACTGCATTAAAATGCTGTTTACCTTAATTCTGTGCCTTCAAACAAACTGCCTGGAACGTTTCTGTCCTCATTTCCATTGTGCACTCAACTCTCTCATGAGCCAATTCAGCAGTTCACAACATCACCACCCACAGCCCAGGCACACCAGGTGCTCCAGCTCATACCTCATTCAGGTAACTCATTTAAACTGGGAAAAGGAAGCACTAAAAACCTGGATCATCGTTTTAAAGTTCCTGGTTTATAAACTTCAACAGAACATTGAAATTTGACACTGAGATCCTGAGCAGGAAAGGAGCACTTGGAATCTCTGATTTTTGTCCCTTCCAACTCAGGATGTTCTGTGATTCCAAATATACAAAACTCATCAGGAACTGGAGGGACAGGACAAGGGGAAAGGCTTCAAACTGACAGGGAGGAGGCTTAGATGGGATTTGAGGAAGAAATTCCTGGCTGTGATGGTGGGGAGGTCCTGAATAGAATTCCCAGAGAAATTGTGATTGCTCCAGCCCTGGAAGCATCCAGGGCCAGGTTGGACAGGGCTTGGAGCAGCCTGGGATAGTGGAAGTGTCCCTGCCCATGGCAGGGGGTGGCACTGGATGGGTTTTAAGGTCCTTTCTCAAATCCTTCTGGGATTTTATTCTGTGATTCCAACCCTTTTCCATGCCTTCAGAAAGGAGGATCACTGCTCACCTTTCTATCAGCAGACTCAGCAGCTCCTGGGGCTTGCAAAAGGAGCGGTAGGTGGTCAGGAAGGTCCGGACAAAATTAGGATCTGTAAGGATTGAGTAAGAAAATGACAGCAGGGGTTTTTATCCAGTTGCAAAAGATCAGAAATAAAAGACAAAGTTTGATGTGCAGAGAAGACACTGAGGTTGTAAGGCAAACACTGTATTTGAAAAACAGCAGAAATGACAGGGGTTGGGAAATTTTCACTCAGTTCTTCGGTGCATTTCCCTGAAAAATACTGAACTGCACATCCAGTATTCCCTTAAAACCTCTGTCTCATCCTACCCTGAGGAATGCCTCTCCCTGACCAGCTGTGCTATTGGGGAAATTGAACAAAAACTGCACCTCAGTCCCAACAGCACCAGCCTCCCCCTGCCCCCCAAAAGTGAGACCCAGAGTTCTCCTCAGCACCAGCACTTCCTGGAACTCCTTCAGTTCTCACTTCTGGGCCTTTCAGACACTGAGAGGCTGAAAAATGCTGATGGGGACTGCCATCCACTGCACCCCAGACACTTCACAGAGTGCAGGCTGAATGTAATAAAGATAAAAATACAGCAAAATAAAAGATAAAAGAAAAAAATATATATATAACCTTCAACCCAGATACTTCACAGAGTGACGGGCTGAATGTAATGAATATAAAAAATACAGCAAAATAAAAATAATAGAAATAAAATTTAATAATAATATAAAAATATAATAAATATAACCTTCAACTCAGATACTTCACAGAATGGCAGGCTGAATGTA
>NW_005054303.1:14999801-15000262 GCF_000277835.1 Geospiza fortis | reverse complement strand
AAAAAAAATTAAAAAATAAAAAAACCCATAAATATAACCTCCAACCCAGATACTTCACAGAGTGCCGGGCTGAATGTAATAAATATAAAAAATACAGCTAAAAAAAAAAACCATAATAAATATAACCTTCAACCCTTTTCTTCCTTCACAGAGCCTCAGCCTGTAACAGCTCCATTGCTTTGGCCAGGATGAAACATGGAAATGTTTTTGTGGGTATTTTTGGGGATGAAAGGTTTGCATACCCAGAATTTCTTACAGCTTTGCCTGCAAAGCCAGGTGATTTAATAACATATTTTTACTCCCTGCAGATCTCATTTTACATTTCATTACAAGCAGGAAAAACCTTAAAGATGAAAGGATTAAAACCCAAAGGTGAGGATACCTGCATACATATGGTAGGTCAGCCTCTCGATGAGCTTCACCACGGTGCCCCCTTTGATGATGGGGATTCCCTTTCTGCT
>NW_005054303.1:14994681-14999716 GCF_000277835.1 Geospiza fortis | reverse complement strand
GTTCTCCTCCTGCAGCAGCACCGAGTCCAGCATCCTGTCCAGGGTGCTGCGGTACTGCAGCGAGATCAGCGCCGCCATCCACGTGCTCTTCTCCTCGGCCGACCTGGCGGCGAACAGCACGCTGCTGTCGTCCTTGGACACCAGCTCGAAGGCGTGCTTGTACTCTGCTGTGTCCTCCTTGTCCACCACCTGCATCTTCCTCATGACGATCTTCTCCTTGAGCCTGTACTCGGCGCTGCTGTAGCCGGGCAGCCGCGACTGCCCGTGGTTGGCCTTGCAGCTGATCAGCAACCCGTCGAAGAGGAAGATGTGGCGCTCGTGTTTGGCCCCGATTTTTGTCAGCCCTCCTTCCATGATGAACTCGTTGCAGCACTGCCCGATGTCTTTGCCTTCCCAGCCGTCGATGTTTTTCTGGATTTCGTTCATTTTTTTGATGGCCAAGTGTTTGCTCCTGATCTGCCGGTGATAGAAGCGACAGACCGGCTCCCTGCCAGGAGGAACAGAAAAAGTCACAGGGGGCACGTTCCAGATTTGCCATCCCAAAAGACTAAAATAATCAACGGAATTAATTGCTGAAATTGGGATTTTTTTTCCCTCAAAATGCCCTAATCAAGTTCCAAATAAGCCACATACACTGCTTTGGGTGGGCAGGAGTAGAATATTGTCCTGGGTTGTAAGATGTGGTTTAGGGGCGTGTGTTCTATTTCCTATCTGTCAGAGCTGGGGCAGTTATTTTCTGTTCATTAGCAGTTTTTTCTTTATCTCTGCCACAGCCAATCCTCCCTCCAGGAGATCTCTGCTGTCCATGGCCACTGAGTGTCCCTGCAGGGCTGATCCAATTCCAGCATCCCATGGGGAGATGCTGCGCCCAGGGGAGGAGCCAAGCATTCCTACCTGGATCCAATCTGAGCCTGGAGCAGCACAGCAGCCTTTGCCCCCTGCATTGCCAGAGGAGCAGCTTTCTGCTGCCCTGCATTGCCAGAGGGAGCCCAGGCCCATCTGCAGCAGCCCTGGAGCTGCAGAGGAAAACTCCCCCCTTGTGCAGGATCCCTGCTGCAGCAGCAGCACAGCTGGCACTGCAGGAGGGCTGAGCCCCCATGGGATGGGGCTGTGCCACCCCCTGACACACAGGGGGACAGGGACTGCTCTGACTCTGTCACTGTTTTGTATTACTGCATTTTTAAATGTTATTTTTATTTTCTTCTCTAATAAAAACTGTTATTTCTGCTCCCACATCTTCACCTGAAAACCCCTTAATTCCAAACTTATAATAATTCATAGAGAAGCAGTTTACATTTTCCATATCAGGAGAGACTCCTGCTTTCCTTAACAGACACCTGTCCTTTCAAACCAAGACAAATATTCACATTATTCTTACAATTGGGTAAGATTTTGAGCTGCTGCCCATCTACAAAGAAAACTGGCAACAAGGCATGCCTTGAAAAAGAAATACAGAGATTTTCTAGCAGGAAAAGGGGATTTATGTCCCTCCCTGGCAGCTGTGGGGAGGCAGGGAAGCTCTGGGGTGCTTACCCGGGCCGGCGGCGCGGGGAGTGCTTGCTGTAAATGCGCTCCATGCTGCACTGCAGGCTCAGCAGGGCAGTGATGGCCTGCTTCAGGCACTCCCTGTCCTCTTCATCCTCACTGCACTCCTGCAATTGCTGCCACACAACAAACATTGATTTTCTTTCAGATCTGCCTCATTTCCAGCAGGGTAAGAAGACTGAAAGACCTTCTCACATGGTGCTATCAGCAGCACTCGGTGAAATTTCACTGACTAAAAGTCTGACTTTTTATAGAACCTCACTCAAAAGCACATGTGCATGAAATTAAAAAGATCTGTCAGAGGAAAAATCAGGAATATTCAGGAGAAATCAGGAATATTCAGGAAAAATCAGTGGCTATTCATCAAGTTCAGAAACCTTTACCCTTTAATTTACCCACCCTTTAACCCTTTAATGCTAATTGTCACATATTATTTTGCCTGTTATATCATCAACATCATCCTGTTTCAAACTGGTTAAATTCAAGAATTTGAAGGTTTGAAATAGCCTAGGGTTCAGAGCTGGTTTATGGAACTCTGTCTATCTTCCTTCCATGAGTCCATCTCAACAATCCAAATTTAACACAGGAGCAAGACTCTGTTTGCTTCTTATCATCCTGAATTCTGCCACCTTCAGCAAACTCAAGAATTTTGCACAGAGCAAACAGTGAAAGAAAGTCTGAAATTTAAGATTTGCTACTACAGAAAAATGTAAAGACAGTGAGAACAAGTGTACTGCCTTTGTATAAAGGCTGAATCCATCTCCTCCACTCAGCAGAAACTTCCTTAATTAGGGAATTCCACAGATTTTCATATCATCTCCATCCACCTGGTAGCAACATGCTTTGAGCAAAACCTGAAAGTTCCTCTTTTTGGTTCTTTAAGGTGGTACCTAAAAAACTTTAAAAATCTGAAAAAATAGAAGATTTTTCTTTTTAACCCTTTTTACATCCAAGATCATCTGAACTTCCCATGGCAGGGGCTGGAATGAGATGGGTTTTGAGGTCCCTTCCAACACAAACCAGTCTGGGATTCTGTGAATTTTTTAAAGGAAAATTCAAGCTAATAAACTGGTGGGCAAAATTATGACAACTTGCCATGCAGTTTGGGATAAACTCTGTTTTACCTCCAGACTTGAAGAGAAATCTTCCTTACACTCACTGGCAAGGCAGAATCCTTCTTTTCCCTTCCCCACTACATTCCCTCAGCTGGGATCCCTCAGTTTATTCTAAAACTAATTGAGAGAACAGGATTTGACCACTCCCATGTTGTTTAAATTACCAAATTTTTAGTTTTCCATGCCCAAACAACCTCCATATTCAAGAAAGGAAGAGTTTTGTGGCTCACAATTTCTGGGAAGCTGAGGAACAGTACAGGGAAGGGAAAAATCAGATGTCTACCTCTGGAAATTCTATTTTTTCCTTGCTGCCAGCCATGCAAATGCAAAGAGCATGGAAAAGGTGTGAAATGCAGAATCCTGAAGGTGGGAGAAGCAATTGAGGGATAATTTCAGATGTTGCTGGATGAGTCAGGAGCAGAAATCAGGGACAATCCTGTGCCTGTGGGATGGAAGGATTCATCCAGGACCTTGAGCCCTTTGCTCAGGCAAAGAGGAGGCGCTGATGCAGATCCTGAAGGTTTTTCCACCAAGGAGGAAAAGTTCCACAGCCTGAAAGAATTTTCAGGCTTTTCACATTTTAATTTTATTCATTTCAGTTTAGCTGTTTTTGCAAAAAAAGCAAATATTGAGGCCTGTTTGTGTAAATCATTATTTTATTCACCTGCCAATTCAGAAGGGGCCTTTGGTAACTTTCTCAAGGAATAAAAAGTCTCAATCTGAGCTTCTCTCCCTACTGAAACTGTGAAAATATGAGTGTTTTGTTGCTTTTTTTGGCTTCATTTTGGTCTTCTTCAGCCATAATTCCTAGAGGCAAATGCAATGGCAACAGAGAAGCAACACCACCAGTTTTAATGTTATATATTGTATTAATATAGCATCTAATGTCATGTAATTAATGTAACATAGAATAATAATATAACATTATTGTAATTATAATACAATAATATAGTATTGCAATAATATTTATTAATACTAACAATAATGATATATTAATACAATATTTATAATAATAATATTTATAATTATTACAATAATATATTAAAATTGTTGAATAAATACTTTTTTTATACCCAAAACCCCTCTGATTTTTAAAAAATCCCTGCTCTAAATTCAGGATTTTTTCAAAGTACAACATCAAATGCAAATTTGAAACCTGTAACTAATGGGAACATAACAAAATACTCTGGATTGACCATTTCTCCAGGGTGATATTTCAGATTTCTGTCCTGTGCTCACAAGGTTGTCACACAGCCAAGTGTCAGATTCTACTCAGAAATCTCATACACTGTAGATAAAGGTCAAATTTAAATGTTTTCACTGATAAAATGATCATCTTTCATGATGTATGATCCTTCAAAATAAATAAAAACACGACAAAATGATTTTGCCAGGCCTCATTTATCAAAAATAGCAGAAAAACTCTGCTCTATAGGGCACCTGTGGTAATGTTTCCCTAAGAAGGGGAAAACCCCACATATTTCACACTTGTAAAACCAGCTCCAGGTTCAGAATCCCCCAGAGCTGTGGCAGCAGGTGATTTCATCCTTAAATTTCATCCTTAAATTTCCTCCTGCTGCACTTTCCCAGCTCTGAGACACAATGGGGCATTAATCAGCCTGACCTTCAGCACCAGGCAGGTCCCTGCCCCAGTTCTGGCTTTTCAACCTGGAAGATTTTCACAATTTCCAGAGAATTGTCCCACACAGGTGATGATCACGGAAAGGGAAGTTCCATTCTTTTGGAAGACACTTTTCTGATGAAGAAATTTCCCCTGATATCCAATTTAAACCTGCCCTGGCAGAGCTTTACCCTCCTGTCCTCCACCCTCCTGTCAGGAAGTTGTAGAAAATTAAGATTTCTTGGGGTTTTTAAAGTTTTTTTGAACTGTTTTCTACACTGACTATCACTAGAAATGCTTAATAGTTGAAAATGTACTGAAATCACACATATTTAGGTGTATTGGAAGCTGTCCCTGCCCATGGCAGGGGCTGGAACCAGATGATTTTTAAAGTCCCTTCCAACTCAAACCATTCTGGAATTTCAACTTTTCTGCAAAATATTGGCAATCCATTCACTGGGGATAGGTCAAAAGAAATAATCTCTTGTTTTCACTTATTTAAATCAGGATATGCAAAAAATCACAGCAGACATGAGGAAAACAAGAGCGAAATGAAGTAGAAATAAAAAAAAAAAAGGAGTTTGTGCTAAATATTGCTGACAGACCTGGTCTTAACTCCTAGAAATATTTAGGTTGGATTTTCGATAAATTCTATTTTCTTCCTTCCTTCAAGGAAATCTTTTAGAACACAAAGGAAATCCCTGTAACTCACCTGGGCAGCACCAGATTTCACACTGAGAACCTCCCAGAGTCA
>NW_005054303.1:14988876-14994666 GCF_000277835.1 Geospiza fortis | reverse complement strand
TGCTATTTCCAAATGTCAGCTACAGCCACAGGGTGTTTAACCCATTGAATTGAAGTTCATCCCTGTTAGTTAATAATTCATTTACCCTTCAAGCATTACAAACTTCCCCCACACTATGGGGCAAACAGAACCTTTTTTACATTATACTCAGCTAATTCCAGCTAGGACTCAGGAGAAGTGGTTGAATATTAAGAATGGATTATTCTGAAATAATAAAAACAAACAGAGCTGCAGCTGGAGTGTGACCTGAGACTGAGAATTCTGACTGAATCCTGCTTAGCTTCTGAATGGACAAAAAATTCAGAACTCATAGAAGGAAGAAATTAGATTTGTGCATTCAATTTTTAGATTTTTAATTTTTAAAAATTTAAATTAAAATTTAAATTAAACTTAAATTGAAATTTAAATTTTTTTCAACTATATTAGAATTCAAGTTCAATAAAGATTTGTTGAATAAAATGTAGTTTAGATGTTCATATGAGATGCTTTTAAAGATTTTTTAAAATATGTTTTTACTTTTCAGAAATGAAGTAACAGTGTCAAATAATTTGAATTTTCAGAGAGAGTAAGTAAAATATAACCAGCTATTTAAAAGCTCAGATTTTCTACATTAATAATTATTTTCAGTCAGAAATAAAGAGTGTGGCTCCATTTACCTGCAGCAACTCAAAGTAGTGCAAGCAGTGATAGACTGGGATCAGCATGAGGCGAGGCAGGACATACTGGACAGCCTCCTTAAATCCTTCAGCTGTGGACTGGAAAGGAAAAAAACCAGGATTATTTACACTGGAATATTGAGAATATTCACTGTACTCCCACTATGTCCAATATCCCACAGAAATATGGAGGCCTCACTGGGTACTGCAGAAAACAGTATCATCCTCAGAAACTGAGAATCACAGGTTTATCACTTAAAAAATGAGAAATATTTTCCATTCCCAGTGGTTACTGAGGCAGTAATTCAGGCTGTAAGATGAGGAGAGATTTTTCCAGCCAGTGGTGAAATTCCTGCTCCTTCCATCTGAGGAGAAGCTGAATTAGCTCAGGGACAGAAAGGAGGCCAGATTCACCACCTGACTAAAATATCAATTTAATCTGGAATAAAAGAATTCAATTCCAGCTTTGAGCTTTAAATTTAGGGGGGCAGGAGGCAAAGAGCCTTCCTTAATATTGAAGGAATATCGAATAGGAATTTCCTTAACATTGAAGGAATATCGAATAGGAATTTCCTTAACATTGAAGGAATATTGAATTTAATATTGAGGAATATTTAAGAGTGAGATGATCCAGCTCAGCAAGGAGCTGCAGAGGAAACACCCCCAGAATGAAGGGCTCAGAGGGATCTCATCCTGCAGAGATGCCCCAGTACCACCAAACTGGGCTTAACTGGGTTTAACTGGCCTGAGGAGTATTTTTAATAATTTTAATATTTATTAAAATAATTTTAAATAATTTTAATTAATAAATCTGCTACACAGGCAGAAAGAAGCAATAAAGCAATAAAAGAATCACAGATTATCCTGCTGGCCTGCAGTGACTAAGGAATTACTGCAGAATTATTCCAGAAAAAGAACCAGTCACAGCCTCAGGGCTGAAGGAGGCCTTGGATGTGCACATGAGAAAATGAAAATATGGTGTTTGTGTGCCTGTGGTTGGCTTTAAAAGGTAAAATAAAAGTGGCAGTGTAAGAATTCACCCTTTGTTCTCATACAGGATGTGAGGAGGAAAAAACCTGCAGAACACCCATGGATGGGTCAGAGCTGTGCCCTGCTTTTCCAGCAAGAGGCAAAGTCAAAATATCCCACACTGAAGGAAGGGAAGGACCTTGAGGAATTCTTCCTTAGTTGAAGCAAAGAATTACTGACAGAATTCCAACCTTTGAAATATGAGAATTAAAGCCATTCAGTGTTTCTCATTTGCACTCACCTGGAAGTGGAGAGCCACAGCAGGTTTGGCCATTAAGTTGTTAAAATGCTCATGAAATTGTGGAGAGAGAATATCCTGGGACAAGGTTTCATATGGATCAAAGGCCTGCTCCTAAATAAAAACAGAATTACACACAGGAGTGAAGGATCCAAGCAATTTCTGTCCCAGCTGCTACAATAATTTCCTTGAATAAGCTGATGGAACTTTCCAAGAAAATATTGATTTTGCAAAATAAATATTGAATAAACCACAATCTTATTTCACTTCCAGCTTTGAAATGCCCACAATTTTCTTGGAATTCCTCAACCTCCCCATCTTCATGGCCAACACAAAGTTTGTTGTACTGAAGCAGTGGGAACCAAGAGAAGTTTTTGCTTTTCACCCCATTTCACACGGAATTGCAATTTTACCTCCCCTCTGTCCATAAGGATGGACAATGTGGAAACCTGGGACACTTTTCCAGTGAAAATATCTCATTTGGGACAGAGCAACCAGTCCCAGGGGAAAGTCCTCAAGTGCCATCAAGGGTTTGGATGCAAAAGTTATGGTTTGGAGAATGCAGCTGTGACTCCACAGGATCAGCTACAGCAGGATGGGAGGGAAACCTGGAGGCACAGGGATCATTCCTGGCTGTGCAGGGATCATTCCTGGCTGTGCAGGGATCATTTCTGATTGCAGGGATCATTCCTGGCTGTGCAGGGATCCCACAGGAATCATTTCTGACTGTACAGGAATCATTTCCAACTGTACATGGATTCCTGCAGGAATCTTTTCTGGTTGCAGGAATCCCACATGAATAATTTCTGGCTGCACAGGAATCATTTCTGGTTGTAGGAATCCCTGCAGGAATAATTTCTGGCTGTACAGGAATCACACGGGAATAATTTCTGACTGTACAGGAATAATTTCTGATTTCAGGAATACCTTCAGGAATAATTTCTGGTTGTACAGGGATTCCTGCAGGAATCATTTCTAGTTGCAGGAATCCCACATGAATAATTTCTGGCTGCAGGGATCATTTCTGGTTGCAGAAATCCCTGCAGGAATAATTTCTGGCTGCAGGGATCATTCCTGGCTGCACAGGAACAATTTCTGGCTGCAGGAATAATTTCTGGTTGTAGGAATCCCTGCAGGAACCATTTCTGGTTGCAGGGATCATTCCTGGCTCCCAGCTGGGCTGTGCCAGGGCCTGTCAGGCTGATCCCAGTCCCTGCAGGGACTGATTCACTCCTGAGTCACTGCTGGGCTCAGCACATCCCTCTCTTCACCCCAGTGCTTGCCAGGCTCTGGATTTGGGAATGCCAACCCCACAAAAGGCTTGTTTGAACATTGGTGAGGTCTCAAGTCACAGTGGAATCCACAGGGCAAACCCACTGCAGGAGCCAGGCCAGTATTTCCTGACTCTGTGCTGTCTTCTGGAATTATTTTATATTTTTACTGCATTTACAAGTGGGTTTAGTTTCTTCCACTTAGACTTCAATCAGTGTTTTTACGTTTTGGGTTTGTTTTATGAACATGAGATTAAAATGAACGGCATTAGGGATCTTCCTAAAGAGATGAATTATTTAAAAAGGGTTTTATGCTTGAAATGCTGCAGAAGTGAGTGAAATATGGAATTCTGGAATATTGAAATGGATGGCTTTTGGCTGAAGGAGGGCAGGGTTGGATGGGATATTGGGAATTCTCCCCTGGGAGGGTGGGCAGGCCCTGGAATGGAATTCCCAGAGCAGCTGGGGCTGCCCCTGCATCCCTGGCAGTGCCCAAGGCCAGGCTGGACATTGGGGTTTGGAGCACCTGGGGCAGTGGGAGGTGTCCCTGCCATGGCTGGGGTGGATGGGATGGGGTTTAAGGTCCCTTCCAACCCAAACCCTTCTGGGATTCTATGGAAGCATCACCCTGATGTCCCTGCAATGATCCCAGTGCAGGATGTGGCCCTGCATTGGGGTTTGCCCATTTCACCCCTTGCTGTGTGCACTGCTTCCCACCTTTACTCCTTTGTGGATACTTAAAACTCCTCTTATGGAAACACAAACAGCAGAAAATAAATTTACAACCTGCTGACAATCCCCTTGTTTCAGCAGCTGCCCTGAGAAGATCCTCTGAGGAACCCTCTGCCCTGTTCTCAACCATCCATCTCCCACTTCTGGGCGTCAGATTCTGAATTTCCTCCACACCAGCAAAAAATATTTTATTTTCCCCATACACAAACCCAATGTTTTATTTCCCCCACACTTCCTTATCTCAAAACCACGACAATATTTATGTTTATAAACCTTCCAGGGAGCTGATGCAGAAAAAAACAGACAAAGCAGGAAGATTCTAGCTTGCAAGGCTTGTTTGGTTTTAATTATCCTTCCCAAGAAGTTGAAGGATCTTTTCAATGGAAACACTAAATGAACAATGCTGGCATCCCGATAAGCAGAGCAAATAAACACTTCACTCTCCTATCTCTCTTTAATGATTCCTTTTGCAAACACTGACACAGAGATGATCTCACTGTGAGATGATCAAACCAACAGCTCACTTACTGAGCAGGTCTTGCCCCATATGAACTGAATTCATAAATTCAAATATATTACCTTCATAAAAGCTTGGAAAAATAATCTGGGCTTCATTTCCTCTGCAAGTTTTTCAGTGAATGAAAAATCAGATGAGATTTTCACTCACTGAAAAGGATTTGTTTCCATTAGAGCACTGGATGACTCAGAGCAGCTTTTGCAATAAAATCAGATTTTTTTTTCCAGGATAATGCTGCACTATTTCAAATTTAAGGGGTTTTTTAAAATAGTTTCAATATCATAACTGCTTTAATCCATTGATCAAACACTTCTCCTTATCATGATAAAGCAATTATGCTTCAATAACTGCTAAGATTTGGTCAACTGGACTTTCCTACATGAGTGGTTTATTGAAGCAATGCCAAGCAAACTGTATCTTTATGGTCTTTTCCTAAATGAGTGGCACCTGTGCCCAAAAATCACTATTTTTTATAGCCACAAAAATGTAATTATTCTCCAGGTGGTGCTGAGGTGTTCATGCAATCCTTAAATCTTAAAAATGGAAGATATATAAAAGTAAAATTAAAAGTTAATATAATAAAAAGTTTAATTAATAGAAACTTATTAAAATATATAAAATAGATATAAATTATATGCAAATATAAATACAAAATTTAATTTTTAAAATAAACATCACAATTTTAAGATAAAACCAAAAATTTGCCATTCACCACATGGTTCACCTGATACATTCACTGTCAGCTCAGAACAATTAATTTCCTCTCTAATTGTTGTTTATATGGTTGCTCTCCCATTTTAGAGCCAAAACCTGGGATTAATACACATCCCAAAGAAAAGGAGATTCCATTTAGGCCATATCCAAGGACAGCAAAACTTCCATCCCTACCCTGGTCATCCTCTCCAGGAGTTTTCCCCCAGACAATTCAAATTGTGTGGTTTATTCTGAGCTGAATTGTCCTTTTGCCTCTGAGATGCTGCTTTTTCCCTGCGCACCTCCCTGCTGAATTCCAGAGTCACTCTGCACCTCTTTTCAGGAATTCTGACTAAACTGAGCTCTAGCCCTCTTCAGCTTTGTAACTCCCTTCTGTATTTCAGAATAGAACCAAACATTATTTAAGAATAATATTAATATTACAATAATATTAAATAAAATAGATTAAAAATATAGTAAATGTATTATATAGTAATATGGTCTTAAATAATAATTAATATATGTAATATTATTAATAAATAACATTAATAAATAACATTAATATATTTTGTATTAAATATATTATGCCCATTATATTATATAATATCATATGCCCACTATATCATATCATATCTCATATTATATTATATTATA
>NW_005054303.1:14987860-14988793 GCF_000277835.1 Geospiza fortis | reverse complement strand
ATATTATATTACATTATATTATATATTAAGACAGATTAAAGTAAAATAATATTTAAGAATATTTAATAATTTCAATATGGAGTACTTGAGAATTTTAAAAAATTTCCTTCCAGTATTTCAATGCCCATTCAAAACAAACTGAGAAAATAATGAATAATATTCCAGTAGGAGCCACACTGTATTCCAGTGCAGAGTTTTTCCTTATTTCTGTCTTTAATACCCACTTTGGAGCTCAGTGGGAATCAGCAGCACTTTTGCTACAATCCTGAGCCATAAATTGCTGCTCTGATACTTCACTCCTTCCTGGAGCCCCTGAAGGTATTTCCCATTCCAGGTGGGAATTTGGAATGCAATCCCTGGGTCATGGTTTTGCTGGGGAGACATTCAGGGAAGTGATGCAAAGTTCCCAAAGCGAACTGAAGAAAAGATTGTTCTAGAGGAGGCAAACTGACTGAAATTTGAGGTCTTGTTTCTTCACATTGTCAGTGGGAAAGAAAAGGTTGTGGGGGAGGAGAAGTGTTCTGAAGGTTTTGCTGTGATTATTATTACTCTTTCTTTTAGTTACTGTTAATGAAGTTTTCTTTAGACGCTTTTAAGGCTTTGAGCTTTGCCTTTTTCCCAGTCCTCCCTTCCAGCAGGAAATGGGTGCTGGGGATTGGCCAGCACTGAACCCTCCACACTCCTTGGGGCACTGGCTGGGAAATCTCAAAACTGGCCAAATCTCAAACTGGTGAACCAAAACCATGTAGCCATGATATTTTCTGAAAAATCCTTAAGATTTTTTCTCCTGAGAAGCTGAGAAACCTCAAGAACAAAATGTAAACAATGGTTATCTGCTGCTGTGGAATGCAACAGGTGCATCTGTGATTGGTCTCATGTGGTTGTTTCTAATTAATGGCCAATCACAGTCAGCTGGCTCAGACTCTCTGTCCA
>NW_005054303.1:14966676-14987805 GCF_000277835.1 Geospiza fortis | reverse complement strand
ATCCTTTCTTCTATTCTTTTAGTATAGTTTTAATATAATATATATCATAGAATAATAAATCAGCCTTCTGAAACATGGAGTCAGATCCTCGTCTCTTCCCTCATCCTCACACCCCTGTGCACACTGTCACAAAACCACTACACCCAATGTGAGTGATTTAATAAAAACAAACATAAAAAACCCCCCTAAACCAACCAAATCAAACACCAAACCTCTGCCAGGTCCTCAAAGCAGCTGCCAGCCAGAGGGTGAGGGCTGCTTTCATCTGTCATTTCCACAGTGTCCTCAATCAGGCCCAAAAGCTTCACTGTCAGCTCGTGGATGTCTGAAATGTTGCTGAATATCACATCAATGTCCTGCAAACACAAAACAGGGCTGAGTCCTGCCTGGGATGATTTATTTGGAGCATGTAAATATTGGAGTGGGTTTTGTCTGAACCAGGAGGTAAATGGAGAGGTGTTGAGTCTTAATTTCTTTTTTGCCAAGGCTGGGATTAAATGTGCAAGATGGTATTTCTTGTTGGGACTCAGATGTTTATTAGTTCTTATCTCTGTCCCAGTCTCACAAACCCTGAGTTCTGCAGCACTTCACTCTTAACAAACTAAAAATGGAGCCCCATCTCTCTCTCTCCAAGGCCTTTTAGGGATAAACTGTCCCATTAAGAAATGACACCTCAATTATTTTCACTTTTAACCCAATAACCAACCACCCCTGCCTGCAATGGGGACTTTTTTATCCAATTACACAAAACCACCCCAAACCCATGGAGAAGAAGGTGAAGGAGCAGCCTCCACCCTAAAACTTCTATCTTTTTTTATATATATTTCTGTACTCTAAAACCCCAAGCTCCAAGTTTTCCACCCTGTGATGTCACACACTTCTATCCAAACCCCACACCCACAATCCCAGTTCTATCATTTCATTTTGGAAGCTCCTCCAGGGCCTCAGGTCAGCGCAGTGTTCTCCTGGGGGTCACAGCCTGGCAGCACAGAAAGTCTGAAATTCCCAGCAATTCCCAGGGTTCCAGCAGATAGGAACCATCAGAAAGCAGGAAAAGTGAAGCTCTGTGGTGTTCCCAGCCCTCCAGGCTTCCCTGAGCCCATCCAGCCTTGCCCAATTTCCAGAGCATCCTTCCCAGGAGCTGCTGGAAAAGCACTCCTGGCCCTCCCTGCTCCCTCTGCTCCTCTTGTCCCACCCAAGACAGGAGGAAGGAGCTGATTTACAGGGGGAATTTACAGCAGCTCCAAGCTCAGATCCTCCAAACCACAGGTGCAGCTAAAGCAGCTCCTGGGCTGGGATGGAGCAGGACTTGGCAGAATCCTTCCCAAATTCTAATTGTAGATTTTCAATTCCCCACACTCAATGAGGGAGTCCCTTCCCCAGTTCAGTGTCTTGGATTCCTCCTCTGAATTCCCTGCTCAGAAATTTCTCTGCCCCAACTTCCCACTGACCTCCAGGCAGTGCACAGAGCATGGGAACCCTCTTGTGGGAACATGAAATCCTGAAATTTCCCATTCCCAGAAAAATATTCCTCAGCTCCCAAGCATGGCTCCCTTCTGCTCCCATCATCTTCACTGGAATTCCACCCCACATCTGCACAATTCCATCAGCTCCTAAGGACTTCCACATCCATGGGATGGGAATGGCTCCTGCTGCCTCTTCTGAACCTGCTGGTACCACCTACAAATCCCAGCTCAGGTTCTGCTGGCCTGTGAAGGATCCACCAATCCCTCCTTACTCCTCCTGAGAACAGAATTTGCCACAAGGACAATTTCAATCAAATATTTCAATCATTTCTCCAACTCCTTCACAGTGAGAGAATCCACAGCCAAGGGCTGTTTTAATTGGAATTTCTCCACATAAGGGGTAGCCTGTAGATGTCAGTTCAAGCATTCACTGCACATGCAGGTAGATGACAATTTTTGTCTTAAGCAAAAGTGAAACTACTACCTAAATAACCAAATCCAGCTGCTGCTGGATCTGACAGGGAATTGTGTCCATTAAACTCCATTCCCATTAATGGCAGTTCCCCCACTGGATTTCACACACAGCCAACTCTCATTATTCACTGACAGCCAATAAATCAAATTTGATTTCACCTCCTACAGTTAATGCAAAATGGGTAAGTTCTGGCTGCTAATGGAGCAATTAGCATTGCTGATCAATGAAGGACTCACATGAGGTGTGAAGAGTCTCCTGTTGGACAGAAAAGCTTCCCGAAATACTTTGATGATCAGGTTGAGCTCCCTCAGGTATTGCCTCTCTTCTGCAATCTCATTTCTCACCAGGTCGTAGTAGTTGAGCTCCCCAGAAGAAGAGGGCTCATCCTCACACAGAGAAACCAACCCAATCTCATCCTGATCAAACATATCCATCAAAACCTGCCAAAGAAATCCAGGAATTACACCCAGCCAGGCCTTCACACGTGCCTCCAGCTCAGCTATTTCAATGTGTTCAGAGAAATCCTTGGAGTTTTTAATACAATCCTTGCTGTGTTCACTTTCACAAGGGAGTAATATTTCAACTTTGGCAGCAGGAGGCTGCAGCACTTGCCAAAGCCATTCTCCCCCTTGGAAGTGAGCACGACCTAGAAAACAAGTTACAATTCATGCAGAATCAACTTGGAAAACAAGGAATCTTGCATAAGCCTTGGACAAAACCTCCTGCTGAAGATAAAACCGAACAAAAATGTTTCTCATTTTAACGGGCATGAAAACTAAAGGTCTTTTCTGTGCTAGGAAGGAGAGCTGCCATGACAAAGTGACATCAGGAGGGTGTGACAGCAGAGAAATGAAGGACAACATCCATTTCTGGCCTTATACTGCTTGTAAAGGCTCCTGCTGTTCCAAAATTTATGCAGGCTCCACTTAAATTTCTGCTGTGACAGATCTGCCATGAACAAGGAGAGAAGCTTTGCCTTTGACTTAAAATTTTTGCTGTGACAGGTCTGGCATGAAGAAGGAGAGAAGCTCTCCCACTGATCCTCCTTTGAACACACCTTCCAGATCAACTAAAATGGAACAAATCACCTCTAAACACTGTTTTAATCCCAAGCCCTTACCTTATCAGCACACATTGATACTTTAATGTCCTGCTGGGAGATCTCAAAGTGTCGGATATTGAAAACATAATTTCCAGCCAGCTTTAAAATGTCAGCTGAGATGTATTCCAAGACAGCCACGATATAGAGAGAGACATGGTAATCCACCTTGTAGCCCAGGACCTCCTGCAAAGTGAAAACAAGAGAAAACAAATGGAATTTATTCCAGAAATTTGTCTAGAATGACAATGAACACATTGAATTTTCTACTGAAATGGATTTTGGCTGTGGTGATAATTTACAGTAATGGAACACCCAGGGCTGAGGACATCAAATGGAAATTGGAACATCTGCCTGCAAGGAGATGCTTGTAAATACTTGTGTTATTTTGCAGTATTTTAAGAGAGGAAAAGCTACAGAACTTGAAATAATCCCTCTTCTAAAAATGACAGTCCTAAAAATAGAATTAATTTAAGGAAGAGACTTGAGTGGAATTATTCCTGTATTTAAATTTCCATCTCTGTCTGTGCTTATTGCAGGACTCTGACCCTAATGTGGACTCTTGAGAACAGAGTAGGCTTCACTTTCAAGGAATTTTGGGTGGGAAGGGACCTTAAAGATCATCTCCTCCACCCCCTGCCATGCCAACTGAGCACTCTGCACTCCATAAAACAATGGAACTTTAATAATGGAGGTCTGAAGAGACAAAATGTAGGACATCATCCCTGGGAACGTGCTCCATGTCCTGCACAGCTTGCACCCTGCAGCCTTTCAGCTGCCAATGAATGCAGCTGACTTGGTGCATTTGAATAAGGCAGACTTGTTCTCATTATGTGTTGGTGCATCCTCTAAAAATCACATTCTGGGCCTGTTTTCACACTTCTAAACCAGATTTCACCAAGGAACACCAGTGGTGTTTAGGAAGATCTCATTTAATGCTGTGTCCTCTCTTCACATCCCTCCCCCTCTCATTAGTCCTCAGGAATTGAGATGTTGTGTAAGTGAACACAGCAAGGAGACCTGAAAAAGTGCTTTAATTTCTGCTTAAGTTTTCTCAACAGCTGGAAACACCTCTGCAGATCTCTTGATTTTTAAACCTGAGGCAGCAGTGACATTCAGCAGTGACTGAAAGGACACTGACACATCTTGGTTGACAGTACACAAGGAACAGGATCTGCTGTTCCCTCTTCTTCTATTTGGGCTTCTGCAGCATTTTGAAACAAATAAAGGCATCAAAGCAGCCCTGCTGAAGTAGGGAAGGTATTTGAGTTTTGTTTATGTTAAAAACTAACTAATCCTATTTCAAAGTAGAGTAATGGATTAACACATGGATGTAATGAAGGTGATGAATTTCAGGATTTACTTTTACTACACACTACAATAAATTCAGCTTTGTGGTGATTCTTTACTCCCTCTGCCAAGAAGAGAAACTTTTTAATTTCATACAAATTCAAGAAATACAAGAAAGGTCATGCTGGGGAGCAGGAAAGGTGAGAGGTACCTTCAGTAAGGGATGGATTTTGTCCACAGGCAGCAGGAGGGGGTTCCTCCTTTTCCGTTTCTCGATGGCCGACTGAGCGTCAGCGATGGCCCACTTGTCTATGGGGTGGGGAAACGTCTTCTGAACCCGCTCCTGCCAACACAGACAGCTCTGAGCCCAGCCACAGCCACCAGGGAGGTTTAAATAAATCAGCACAGCAAAATACTTCCCCTCCAGGACAGGCAATGATCCTCCTCCTCAGTGTTTGCAACATGTTCTCCTAATTGTTCTCTCCTTACCCAACTCAGCTTCTCTCTTTCAGCAATGCTGAACAAGCTCCCTCCCCTGAGCACCAAGAATCCTTCAAACCTCCTAAAATCTCTGATCTTTTCAAGAGCAGCAGGGAGGTTTCAGTCTCCACTTCAGTGGAAGATGTTCCTGCCATGGTAGGGAGTTGGATATGGATGGTTTTTAAGATCCCTTCTAACCCAGACTATTCTGTGAGCCAGGATCCCAAAATGCAAACACCATCAGGAAGTACTGAACAGTCTACAGCCTACAAAAAACCCCAAATTGATATTGTTCCCATTTGAGAAAAGAGTGTAACTTGCCCTACATCAGATCAAGTTTATGGCAGGAATGAAAAGCTGAAGGATGAGCTGGAAAAAAATGGTGTAATTTTTATGCCCCTTTGATTGAATGACTTTTGCACATATCCCAAGACCTAACAGAAAAGCAGATTTTCTTAGAGGCAGCTTTTAAACCTTTGCAGTGTCCATTTAATGCCCAGCTTTCTGACCAGCCCCCAGGGGACATTCCCACCTGGAGAGCAGCCCCCAAATGACCCTTCCTTGGGATCCTACCAGGACATCCTCCCAAAAATGGAGCTAAGCTGGCATTCAGCCATCCTCCAGCTTAAAATCATGGGAGTTCCAGACTGGTTTGGGTTGGAAGGGACTTAAATCCCATCCAGTGCCACTTTTCACTGTGCCAGGCTCTGGGAATTCCATCCCAGCCGGGAATTCCTTCCCAATATCCAACCCAACACGAGCCTGCTGTGCTCCAACACTGCTTCCCTCTGTTCCTTTAGGAACCATTTGAAGGGCTGCTTCTATTTATAAAACATTTTTAATTTGAGATTTTTAGACCTTGATCTGGCAAATACTTAAGGACAACATCTTGGACAAACAGTTCCATTAGCTGCAGGCTGTTATGTAAATATCTTAGGATAAACTTCAGAGATCACAGCTCTCATGTTTTCCCTTTACAGCTAAAAACAGCTGAGGAGCAGATCCAATCCCAAGAGTTCTTCAGGAACTATTAAATTTTGCTTTTAATTTAGTGATATAATAATCTTCATGCAACAGTATTAAAAAATCCCCATAAATTAATAATTCATGCTGAATAAAGGGCATCTAATAAAAATCTAAAACCCTTTGGGCAATGATTGGGCTAATACATACATACATACATACATACATACATACATATATATATTTAAAAATATAAAATATTTATTTTATATATATATATTATTAACATAAATATATACATTTCATACATATATACTAAAATATACAATTATATACATTTAAGTATATATAAAATTTTCTTTCATTCCCATGACACAAACATATAATTTATATTAATACAGACATATATTAATTGTAACACACATATAATTTATAGTCATATATATATATCTATATATCTATATATATATATATATATATGTAATTTTTAATTTCCACGTAGAGGATCCCATACAAAGACATTATTTTGGATGAGGCTGAAAATCCTGGACCTGCAGATTGATGTAAAATTAATGCTCTACAAAGCTCCATTGGGGCACAGCCACATGGAAGCATTTTCTCCCTCCAGACTCCATTAAACCCTCATTTTGGAATGCTGACCCAAAAGCTGACAGCTGCAATAATACAAGAGCCTCAGTGAGCCCAATAAAGTCCCAGGAACATCCAACTCTACTCCCTCAGGTGCACAACCCAGGCCTGACAACAGTAACCTTTCACTGAAATATTTAAATTTTTTTTGTGCATATTGATGTCAAAAACGTAGGAAAAATTCTTAAATTTATTGTGGATTCAACAGCAGGAAATCCTTGGAAGCATTTTGCATTTACAGGAGGAATTTACAGCAGCTCCAAGCTCAGATCCTCCAAACCACAGGTGCAGCTAAAGCAGCTCCTGGGCTGGGATGGAGCAGGACTTGGCAGAATCCTTCCCAAATTCTAATTGCAGATTTTCAATTCCCCACACTCAAAGAGGAAAAATTCCCACAATTTCCATCCTGGAGCACTGGGTAAAAAAATGAGTTTCCAGTTAAATTTGCTTTAAAAATCTAAATAGAATCAGAGAATCCCTGAATAGTTTGGATTGGAAGGGACATTAAAGCTCATCCAGTTCCAACCCCTGCCATGGGACACCCTCCACTATCCCAGGCTGCTCCAAACCCATCCAGCGTGGCCTTGGGCACTGCCAGGGATCCAGGGACAGCCACAAAGTCGTGTCAGGAAGCTCTGGGTGTCACTGGCACATTTTCTGAAAAATCCCTTTGCCAGGATTTCTCTCCTGGGAAGCTGAGAAGCCTCAGAGAAAAAGGAAAACAATAATTATCTGATTGCTTCTCCTGTGTTTTGCTGCTTTGGAATGTGGTTTGGTGATTGTTTATCAACCGGTCATTATTTGATTGGTTTCATGTGAATTATTTTTACTTAATGACCAATCACAGCCCAGCTGTGTTGGGAGTCTGGAAGAGAGAGTCAGAGTTTTCATTATCATTCTTGTTAAGCCTTCTGTCTGTATCCTTTCTCTATTCTTTAAATGATAATTAGAATAGAATAGAATAGAATAGAATAGAATAGAATAGAATAGAATAGAATAGAATAGAATAGAATAGAATAGAATAGAATAGAATAGAATAGAATAGAATAGAATAGAATAGAATAGAATAGAATAGAATAGAATAGAATAGAATAGAATAGAATAGAATAGAATAGAATAGAATAGAATAGAATAGAATAGAATAGAATAGAATAGAATAGAGTAGAATAGAATAGAATAGATCAGCCTTCTAAGAACACAGAGTCAGATTCATCATTTCCTCCATCCTGGGCACCCTGCAAATTCAACCCTCTGGGCTTGCAGCCTGCATTGCCCAAAATATCCCCAATAATTTCAGCAATTCCAGAGGCCAAGGCTGGTTTCTGAGCCCCAGTCCTACCTCCACGTCCTGCACAGTGCGTGGCTGGGCGATGCACAGCTTGTTCAGCAGCTGCAGGATCAGCTCCTCAATGTAGTACAGGGAATCCTCCTTTGCTGACAGGTTGGGGTGAACCTGCTGCTGCACCTGGCCAAAGCAATTCAGAGAATTAGTGTCACCATCACATTGTCTGAAAAATCCTCCTTGCACAGGATTCTTCTCCTGGGAAGCTGAGAAGCCTCAGAGAAAAAAGAAAACAATAATTATCTCATTTGCTTCTCCTGTGTTTTGCTGCTGTGGAATGTGCTTTGGACATTGTTTATCCAACTGGTCATTGTTTCATTGGTTTCATGTGAGTTGTTTTAACTTAATGACCAAGCACAGTCAGGCTGTGTTGGGACTCTGGAAGGAGTCACCAGTTTTCATTATCATTCTTTGTAGCCTTCTGTCTGTATCCTTTTTCTATTCTTTAGTATAGTCTTAGTATAGTATAGTATAATGTAATAATAATATATAATGTAATGATAATATTAAATATATTAAATTAAATCTATATTTAAATTATATACATTAAATTAAATATATATTAAATTTATTAAATATCATGTAATAATAAATACAATGTAATAATAATATAATATAGTAAAATGTAATATAATATAATGTAATATAGTATAATGGAATACAGTATAATGTAATATCATACATCATATATCATATCTCTTATCAGCCTTCTAAGAACATGGAGCCAGATCCATAATTTCCTCCTTTGTCCTGGGGACCCTGCAAATATCACAAATGAGGATTTTTTTCATGGAAAGCTGGGCCTATAAAGGAATCCCACCAAAAGCAGGATAGCTGTGGATTACAGTGCTGCAAATTCACACACTTTTTATGTTTCTCACAAGTTTTCCTCTGGAGTTAAGGTGGTAATTCCCATTCCTGCCAAGCTGGCACCTCTGTGGAATTCCAGACTCTGTGTTTTGCCATGATGGTGGGGAGGAGTGTCAAGGCAAGGCAGATTTCTGCCAGCACTGGAGTGAAACCATCCCTGTGGGTACCTGGGAGTTACTCATGCCTGGATGAGTAACTGCACTGACGTTACCAACCCTAGAAATGTGATGAATAAATGAATGATGGAGTCACTGCCTGCAGCAGCAGCTCACCCTGCCTGGGGCACTGAACAGAGAGCAGCCCAGACCCACCAGGGAAGAGCAAGGAAAAGCTGCTTCCCTCCTCTCTCCAAGGCAAGGCAGGATAATTCCTCTTATCTCACTTCATGGAGATTAATCCCAGCTTTGCTTTCCCAGGCTAAACTAGACCAGAACACCCAAAGCAGGCAAACTCAGCACGTGCCCTTACAGGAAGGGCCACAATTAACTCATCCTGGGTCAGCAGGGCTCTTTTGCTACTAAAAATCCCCCCAGTCAAACCATCCCACCTTAAAAAGAACAAAAAAAAGCACTCAGGGGTTGGTGTCCACACTCAGCTTTCCCTGGCAGCCTCTCAGTCAGGAAAGTGCTCACTAGATCTCAAACTACGGCCAAAAGATTTGTGAGGAAGACAATCCAGGGAAATTCCCTCCTCTCCCCATACAAATCCCATGTAAATCACCTCCAAAAACTCATGTGACACACTCACATTGGTATTCACAGGATAAATGGGGTGGCAAGACAGAAACATCTTTGAGTTGAATTCTGATGCTCTGAAATAAAAGTACAGCCCCTTCCAAAGCCCAGGGAGCAGGTCCCAAAAACTGAGGGGCTCTGAGGGCTTCCTCCAAATTAAGGAGAATCCCAGAATGGTCTGGGTTTGAAAGGACCTTCAAGAGCATCCTGTTCGTCTCCTGCCATGGCAGGGACACCTCCCACTGGCTCAGGTGCTCCAAGCCCCAATGTCCAGCCTGGCCTTGGGCACTGCCAGGGATCCAGGGGCAGCCCCAGCTGCTCTGGGAATTCTATTCCAGGGTCTCCCCACCCTCCCAGCCAAGAATTCCCAATTTCCCATCTAACCCTGCCCTCTGTGAGCTAGAATCCAGCTGCCCAGTCTTGTTACAAAGTTATTTTATAGCCCTGTAGATGTAATTTTGCTTTCTGTGCCTCTAACACGAATCTCTGCTTTACACAACTGATTCCCAGCTGACACAAGATCCTAAAAGAAAGAAAAAATCCTCAAGAAAACCAAACCCACTCCTTGAAAGCTCCTCCTTAAGGCAGGTTTCCAACAACAGCCAGGGCATTTTGTGTTCTTCCTGAACGTGAGAGTTTAATTCACAAAACAATGGCAAACCAGGAAGCGCTGGGTTCAGGTCCTGCCACGTGTCCCAGGGAGCAGCACTGCAGCAAGAGCAGGACCCAGCAAGGAGATCCAGTGAAATTCTGTGTCCCTGCAGTGAACCCTCAATGGTGCTCCAGAGAACTGACAAGAACAGGAGCAGTCAGGAGAGGAGGAAGATCAGGAGAAGATGGGAACTCCCATTCCCTGATCAGACCTCAGCTGTTCTCCCTCCAGTCACTTATTTCAGACTTCACTGCACAGAAAATGATTTTATTTGTACCTGACTTCAGTTCCCAGCTGTGACCAGCTCATGCCACAAACTTTCACAAACAGCACATCCCCTAAACTTCCTTGGGAGCACATGGATGTGCAGCAAGGCTGAGGAGCAGCAGAGGAGCACAGAGCCCTCCTTCCACAGTGCCAGGGAATCTCAGCTTCACTTTAGGAACAAAATTATGGAATCCTGGATTAGGAGGCACCTTAAACCCATCCCATTCCACCCCTGCCATGGCAGGGACACCTCCCACTGCCCCAGGCTGCTCCAAGCCCCAGTGTCCAACCTGGCCTTGGGCACTGCCAGGGATCCAGGGGCAGCCCCAGCAAATCTGGGAATTCCCAATTCCCAATCTCCCATCCATCCCTGCCCTCTGGCACTGGGAGCCATTCCCTGGCTCCTGTCCCTCCATCCCTTGTCCCCAGTCCCTCTCCAGCTCTCCTGGAGCCCCTTCAGGCCCTGCCAGGGGCTCTGAGCTCTCTCTGGAGCCTTCTCCTCCACGATGAACATTCCCAGCTCTCCCAGCCTTCCCTCATTGCTGTTCCATCCCCCAAATCACCTCCGTGGCCCTCTCTAAGTCCTGGACTCAATTTTCCTTCAAAAGGAGCAAAACCAAGAACAAAGCCCAACATCTCCTGGTTGAGACAACTCTCCCCAGGGGATTTGGAAGCTCAGCTGCCTCTTGAAATGAGTCTGCAGCATCCTGAAAGCTCCCAGAGGTGCTTCTGCACTCCCTGGCTTTCAGAGAAGTCATTCTGACATAAATGCTGAGAAGAAAAAACCAATTCCATTTCAAGACAGTGTTTTTCAGAGCAAAACAAAAACGCTATGTAATAAAAGCTGTGCACCAGCTGATCCAATGAGATGCCACTGGATCAAGGGGAGAACATTTATTCTTCAGAGAACTCCCCAAATCCTGACTGAGAACATTTATTCTTTAGAGAACTCCCCAAATCCTGACTGAGAACATTTATTCTTCAGAGAACTCCCCAAATCCTGACTGAGAACATTTATTCTTCAGAGAACTCCCCAAATCCTGACTGAGGGGACTGGAAAAGCAAGGAGAGACTGATCAACACTCGGGGTATGGAAAAAAGCAGGAGGAGTTCCTGGGGATGGTACTCACAGAAGGGACATCCACTGATCTCTGCTCCACACTGAAATATCTGAGCACAATTATATAAACTGGCATGGAATAAACACACCAGAGCTGCCCAGGCTGAATTCTGTCTGGGAATTGTTTCTTTTAAGGGTCAAAATACCCTTTACAACCCACAAGGTGTTGCACTGATGAGCCAGAGCTCTGCTGCAAGGTCTGAGCAGAAGGGAGCACAGAAATCAGATTTTTTACCTGTTTTATCTATGAAATAGCAGTGTCTGGAGTCATTAAAGAGAGATTAGGATTAGCAGAACTAACTAATTTTTAGTGTCATTTACACAGGTTTAGTCCAAGTTGTTCCAATGAAAAGAAATTAAATAACAGGTGCAAGGGTGACATTTAAAATTGGCCTTAAGCCCTTTCTGGGGACATAATTTTATTTTACACTGAAATTCCTAAACTGCTCCTTCTCTTGCCTTTCAACTTTTCCCTATTCTCCCACCCTTCCACTGAGCATTTGATGAAAATCCTCAAAAGCTTCTCCTCAAAATTCCTTCTCAGTGAGATATTATTAATCCTCAGAGCAAGGAGTCTGTTGAGAAAAGATGAGGATGAAAACTTTTCATGGAGATAAATGGTATTAAAACTAGAAACAACCTGATCTTATTTCCTTTTTTTTTAAACCAATATAATGGCAGGGTTAATTTTGAGTTCAGGATTGAATTCAGGATTTGAATTCAGGATTTTGAATTCACAGGAATTCTGGGTCTCAGACTTTGGGAAATGCAGAAGTCCAGAGTAGAAAAAAAATTATCAAAGGGTTTCATTTGAAATGACAAAAAAGTGAGGTAAAAATTAGAGAAAAATAGAGATCTGCAAGGAAATTCTTTTTAGCCTTTTCTGAGACAAACCAACAGCTTGGCTACAACACCTGAATATATTTTTACTTAATAAATTATTTTGATAGTGAAAACACATCCAGAAAGCTCCAGCTGTTCCACAGAGAGCACTTGAGCAAAACAAGAGATTTTTCATTTAAAAAACCTCCAAGAACAGAAAATTCCCAAATCCATGATGTGCACATTGAGTCTGCAGGCAGCAAATTCCACCACAAAAACTTGGATTCACCTTCCTGAAATATTTGGTAAAAATATCCCAGTCTTCTACTCATATTCAAAACTACATTTTCAGAAAATTGAATTCCAGTATTACCTGAGATTTCAGAACAAGAAGTTTCTCATTTAATTTTTTTTAATTTTTTAATTATTATTTTTTTAATCGGTGTTTTAATTCCTTATCTTTTCTCTCCTAAAGATAACTCTGACCACAAGAAACACAAAACATCTGCTCCAAAGGCATTTTTAATCCCTCATCTGGATGATGCTCCAGAGGACAAAGGGAATCAAATGGAGCAACTTAAAGGTTCCATTATTCATTGAAAGGGGACAGCACTGATATTCCCAATTTTCAAGCATTATTCTTTAGAAAGAACCACAAATATTTAAATACTTGAAGAGAAATCCCCAATAAAAATGCACTGTCAACCTTTTTAAAATAACCACACTGATTTCTTATTTTATTTCCAGCACAGCAATTTCTGGCTGGCCTGTCTTTCTTAAATCAGACTAGAACATGCTGAGAGAGGAACAGCATGAAGCAGCCTCTTCAGGAAAAGAGAATTTTTATCTACGTACAGCATTTGGCTTTTTTACTGAAGCATGGTTAGCAAAATAAAATTATCCCTCAACTGACTGTACAGGGGTATTAAAAATCATCTTACTCCACCACTTTGGTGCAAATGTGATTTTTTTTTCCATCTTTAGCTATTTAAATAATCTTCTCCTACAGTATATTGAAGTTGAGGGGAGGGTGAACAGGAATGATGAGTGGTACAGAAAGGAGCTGACTCTGAAACAGCATCAAAGGCTGTCCTAAAATCTCCTGCGAAAGCTGCTTGGTGCCCACAGAAAAAAACATTAATAATGACACAAATACACAAAAATTCTTCTTTCTCCAATTAATTATTGTTTTCTTTTATATAGAGTCAAGGAGAAGCTGAAAGTGGGTTTGTTCACACATCCACAAACTATATATATATATGCATTTTAATCTTCAAACCTGATGGAAAATGAAATGTTTGGATTTGATCCAACCATAAAATGCTTTGTTGAAATTGAGATAAAGCCTGAGGGAGCCCAGCACAGCCTCTGGCTGTGACAGGGGAGGGAAACACCACGAGGTGGCTGTGCCCTCATCTGAATTTACACTTGGGGGATTTCTGAAGGAGTTTGGAATGAGTTAGAGATGGGACCTCTGAGATTTTAGATGATGTGATTTATTTCCTTATCTTGTACAGGAAGGGTGAGTTGGGCTCACATCTTCACTGATGGCTCAGAAGGTCACAAGGCCCTCAGGTACAAGACCTTTAAAGGAGTTATTGACCAATAAACCACTGCCAACAAGGATATTTATGTTTTTCACCCAATCCTTAAATATTTTGCCTTATGGACCCATGTTACAGTGTGAGCTTTCTTAGCCACTCATGTCATGGCACACAAACCCACAGTGCTGCATTCTGAACTCCTTGTTCACCTCTGGAACTACTTTTATTTCTCTATCTTGAACTCTAAACTTGAAACTTTCTTCCACTGAACTTAATGTGTCTCTACTTTAAATTACAAATCCACATTCTCCCTTCTGGCACCTCAGTTTGGGAGCCTTTCCCAAGGTCTCAGATCAAATCCTGGGTTTAATTCTGCTCTTTGGCTCACAGGCCCAAAGCTCTGAGAGTTCCCTGCATTTCAGATTCCAGCAAACCCTGACACTCCCAGATCTCCCAGAACTCTTCACAGGGAGCTGAGAGCTGCTCTGGGCTCTGAATTCAGCACTCAGGGGCTCCCTCTGCCCACTTTTTACACCCCACCCTTCCCAAGGAGCACAGTTCAGTGAGGCACATTGAATTAGTCCAACCTGCACTTTGAATCCCAGCATGGTTTGGGGTGGAAAGGAGCTCAAATCCCATCTCATCCCAGCCCTGTGCCATGGCAGGGACACCTGGCACCATCCCAGGCTGCCCCAAACCCCATCCCTTGGACACTGCAGGGATCCAGGGACAGCCACAGCTGCTCTGGGCACCTGTGCCAGGGAACAATTCCTATATCTGGAGACAGTGAAGGCCCTCAGAGTCATTTCCCCATGAACCAAGTGGTCACTGAGGTGACATTGAAAGTCAGGAGAGCAGGGCCACGTGTCACAGACACATTTTATGAAAAATCCTTTCCTTAGGATCTTTCCTCCTGAGAAGCTGAGAGGCCTCAGGAACAAAATGTAAACAATGGTTATCTGCTGCTGTGGAATGCAACAGGTGCATCTGTGATTGGTCTCATGTGGTTGTTTCTAATTAATGGCCAATCACAGCCCAGCTGTCTCAGCCTCTGTCCGAGACACAAGCCTTTGTTATCATTCTTTGCTATTCTATTCTTAGCTAGCCTTCTGATGAAATCCTTTCTTCTATTCTTTTAGTATAGTTTTAATATTATATCATAAAATAATAAATCAGCCTTCTGAAACATAGAGTCAGCTCCTCATCTCTTCCCTCGTCCTGGGACCCCTGTGAACAGCAGCACAGCCATGGGGGCAGGAAAAGCAGGTTTTGCACATGAGTAACCTCAGGAAGCACTGATGGGAAAGGCTGGCACAGAGGCAATCAGTGAGGTCATTAGAAAAGCAAATCCCAGACTGCACAGCTCCTCTGGAACTGATTAGATAAGGGCTGCACTGTGCAAAGAGAGCTGAAACCCAGGGAGAGCGGGAGGAGGCGGGCAGGAGACACTGCAGGAGGCGAGAGGATGAGAAGATGGGAACAGCACCCACCTTTGGGGTTGGGATTGGGAATGGAGCCCAAAGGCACCACAGGGAGGTGAATCCCAGCAGCCAACAGCTCTGGTGGTTTGTAACTCCTGTGCCTGCTCCCCAAGCCAAGGCAAACACAAATTCCCACTTGAACAACACAGGTGGGAAGTGTTCCTTCTGCTGGAGCTGCCAAATGAAATCCCCGTGTTCCTGCTGAACACCTGGGATCTAAAATCCACCTTCAGCTCACAACTCTCCTGTTACTGTTTGGCAACCACAGATTCCTGTGTCAGCAACTTTGTTACAATGCAAAAAAGCATGAAAAGAATAAGATTTAAATAAAAGGAGCAGCCCCCTTTGGTTCCAGGCTGATGCATCCATAGAATCCCACACTGGTTTGGGTTGGAAGGGATCTTTAAACCCTCACATTCCAAATCCCTGCCATGGGCAGGGACACCTTCCACTAGCCCAGGTCACTCAAATCCATGTTTGGAGCAACTGTAGGTCTGCAAAGGTCCAGGCTTCTGAGTTCAAATAAATGTATTTATGAGAAGCTAAATGACCTGAGAGATTTCAAACCTAAATGTAACTATTTCTTTTAACAAGTAACTTTCCTGTTGGAATTATAATGCATTACACAATAATAGATGCTAATGAAATTAAAATGCCTTAAATAATAATCCATTATAATGAGGTTAAAATACATTAAATAATTCTAACCCAAGGGGAGCCTGGTCCTGCCATGGAAAACATGCATGGAATAAAGCTGGACACCCCTGCACCTCCTGACCTCAACCCCAACCTCACACATCACCACAGAGAAACTCCCACATGTTTAAAAATACAGAAGCACTGAACTAATGTAAACTCAAAAAAAGTCCTCAAAATGGTCCTTTATATCTGTCTGTGCAACATTTGCTAAGAATAAACCCTTTAGTCATGCTCTAGAAATCTGATGAGTGGTCCAGAGCAATGGTGGAATTGTTTTAGAAAATGCAAATAGTGCCCAGAGCCAGGATTATCCCAACATGTGGTGCCTGCAGAGCTGTGGGGTTTAACTGTGTGTGGAGCACAGAGAAAACCCAAAAGGAGAATCCCTGGGAGATGCTCCTGAACTTAGTTTAGAAAAAAACAAAGAGCAAAGCAGCTGAACACACAGCTCTTGTTGACAGAAATACATTTGGAATTTGCCAGTGGACACAAATCCTAATTATGGAATCCTGGAATGGTTTGGGTTGGATTTAAACCCACCCAGTGCTACCCCTGCCATGGCAGGGACAATTCCACTGTCCCAGGGTGCCCCAGTGTCCAGCCTGGCCTTGGGCACTGCCAGGGATCCAGGGGCAGCCACAGCTGCTCTGGCAATTCCAGCCCAGCCAGGAATTCCCAATTCCCAATCTCCCATCCATCCCTGTCCTCTGGCACTGGGAGCCATTCCCTGGCTCCTGTCCCTCCATGCCTTGTAAAATGTAAGCTCAGAAGACACAAAAATATTTTAAGGTGAATAAATCCATATCTATAATTCCTCACCCTTCTCACTATTTTCAAAATTACACTCTAATTCTATGGGGTTTATTTTAAAAATCTGTTCCAGGAAGATCTTTTTGCAGCTCTGCCTCACGTTTGGGCAGATGCTGGTTGGTGTTTAGGGGCTGCTTTAGGTCAGATTCCAGAGTGATCAGGAAAAGAAAATAAAAGGAATAGAAATTTATTCCAGGTACCAATGGAAGGTATTTGGTACAAGTGAATTTTTCAACTACAATTCCCAAAAACCTTTTATGCAACTCACATCCAGGATATTCAAACTGGGACCTCCAGTGGGCTGGAGGGAGTGACACACTCAGCTGCTGCCTCTGAAATTCCCACAGGAGTGGAATCCCATTCAATAATTCACACAGGACTGGGATCCCAATATCAACCTGTAAAATAATTCCCACAGGACTGGGATCCCAGTGTCAAACTGCAAAATAATTCACACAGGACTGAAATTCCAGTATCAATCTGCAGAATAATTCATACAGGATTGGAATCCAATTCAATAATTCATACAGGACTGAAATCCTAGTATCAACCTGCGAAATAATTCATACAGGACTGGAATCTCAATCAATAATTCCCACAGGACTGGAATCTCAGTATCAATCTGCAAAATAATTCATACAGGACTGGGATCCCAGTATCAACCTGTAAAATAATTCATCCTGGACTGAAATCCCAATATCATCCTGTAAAATAATTCCCACAGGACTGGAGTCCCAGTCTCAAACTGCAAAATAATTCATACAGGACTGAAATTCCAGTATCAATCATCAAAATAATTAATACAAGATTGGAATCCCATTCAATAATTCACACAGGACTGAAATCCCAGTATCAACCTGCAAAATAATTCCCACAGGACTGGGATCCCATTCAATAATTCACACAGGACTGAAATCCCAGTATCAACCTGTAAAATAATTAATACAGGACTAAAATCCCATTTAATAATTCCCACAGGACTGGAATCCCAGTACGAACCTGTAAAGTAATTAATACAGGACTGAAATCCCATTTAATAATTCCCACAGGATTGGAATCCCAGTCTCAAACTGTAAAATAACTCATAGAGGACTGGGATCCCAATATGAACCTGCAAAATAATTCACACAGGACTGAAATCCCAGTATTAGCCTGTAAAATAACTCATACAGGACTGGAATCCTATTTAATAATTCATACAGGACTGAAATTCCAGTCTCAAACTGTAAAATAACTCACACAGGACCGGGATCCCAGTATCAATCTGCAAAATAATTCCCATAAGACTGGAATCCCATTTAATAATTCATACAGGACTGGAATCCCAGTCTCCACCTGTAAAATAACTCAGCTCTGGGAGTTCCATCTGGAATTCAGCAAGAACAAGCTGTGGCACTGGATCTAAAGGAAAGGTGGTCCCAAACCCAAAATGCAGCTTTAGAAAAGGGTTTCACCATTTGACATCTCCCCCAACAAAGGCCAAACAAAGCAAAAGCAACCCAAACACCAACAAACAAACAAACCAACCAAAACCAAAACCCAAAGCCAGCTGCCAGGTTAAAACCTTTCTCAGGATCTGTCAGAGGTGATTTACCTGCTCCAAAGGGCAGCTCAAGTCACCAAACCTCACTGATCACATCAAAATAATGTTTTCTTCTGATTCATTAACGTTGAAAGGATTTTATATCAAATTACCCTCACTCCCTGCTTCATTTCCAGCACAGCAGCAGAAGAAAATAAAGAAATAAAGTGGTTTAGAGCAAGGATGTGCTTGTCCATCTCCCAGCTGGAAGAGAGGCAAATACATGAAACTGCTTCTAATTTTCCAACCTACAAGATTCCCAGGTGCCAGTGCTAAGGAATGTGGGCATAAAAATACAAAAAATCTGGTTTAAAGATGTTTTACCATTTAGCTCTGGGTTTTTCCTAAAAAGACTCCCACTCTAAGGTAAAATTTGGCACTCTCTACTCATCTTAAAGAGTATAAATGCATATAAAATACTGCTCAAAAAACAGATTCTCATCCTTTTTTCATATATTAAAGAAAGAACTGATGTGTTTTACCATTTTTAAGTGTCCACTGCATAGAATTAAAGCAAAGCAAGAGTTTAAAAGTGGTTTGATAAAAAGAAGTTACCTTAAACTTGCTGAGTGCATAATAAAGACGACTGGAGCTCTTCAAAGCGTGTTCTGGACTTAAAATCCAAGCAATAAAGAAATATTCTTTATTGTTAGTGAACTGCATGGGCTCCTTACCCAGCTCCACATCTTTGTGCATTTTAGAATTAAATCTTTTTTCCACTTTAACATGCACAAAGAAAACCAGAATTTATCTTCTTTTTCTGCTTTCTGTTTCTTTTCTTCAAGAAGTGCTCATTTAAAGGAAAAGCTTTCAGGAATGGGTAATAACGCCCAGGATATTAAAAACACAGCTTAAGAGTTAAAAAAACCCCTTATTCCAGGTGTTTAACTAAAAAAATACTAAAGTTTATTTAAAGTTTTCATCACAAAGCAACCTGCTTGGAAAAATCCCATCTCAGCTGGCCAACAAGTGGATTTTTAATTATCTGCCAACAGTAGTGATGATGTTTAATGAATAGGGAAATTAACAGAAAATTTGATGATTTCACACTCTGGATTCAGTGCCAGTTCTTCTGCTCCCCTAGAAATGATGAAATAGTTATTTTGGATAATTTCCTGCCCATTTTAAGATCTCCAGCGCTTGTTTTTATTAAAGAGTATCTTTTAGATGTGTTAGCACTGAGAGTGCTTCCCCAGCAGGCTGACGATACAATTTTGGGTTGACTCACTGATACTGTGTGTTCACACCAGAAATTCACATTACAGCCAGATTGCCTCATGCTCCAGGGTGGGTCCTGCACACAAGGAACTTTCCCAGGGAGGAAAAACCTGGCTATAAGCAAATACACATTTTTACTGGCATCACAAACCTGTTTCCTCTGCTTTTTTCACCAAAACCAAATGCACAAATAGAACTGGTAAAGCAGCACGAACCCAACAACTTTTGCAGTAATTGTGTTTGAGGATGATGAAATCACCTCTAAATTTTAAGGGAATCTTTTTGCAGCTCTAGCTCACGTTTGGGCAGATGCTGGTTGGGGTTAAGGGGCTGCTTCAGGTCAGGCTCCAGAGAGATCAGGAAAAGAACAGCCTGGCATTCTCTAAGACACTGGAAAGCAGCTTCCATCAGGAGATTTTAGGGCAAAGAGCAGAAAATCCAGATTCTTCAGACAGGCAATTAGTGGTTTCTATGCCAGCCACAAGACCACTTAGACAGACACCAAAAACAAATGCAAATCTTTTATTCTATTAAAAAAATAACACAGAATCATTATCCAACAGCATCACTACATCTATTCTTGGGGAAAAAAGAGACAAACAACTCACCATTGCCTAAAGTATTTGTATGGCAGCACCAGAGATGCAGAACAGCAGATAATGATGGTCAGAATTATGGAATAACCCTCAACTTTTATAAATTCCAGCAGGGCACTGCTCCCTGCAGCCTCAATTTATCACTTTTTTACACTGCTGGGGGTGAAAAGGGGGTGGGCTGGAGCTTCCCTGCTGTGCAAACACATCCTAAAAACCCCAAATTCACCTCCTGTGTGGTTCCCCACTCTCAGCTGTGCAGTGGCAGATGTGCCACAGGGTGGCTTCTCCCTGCAGCACAGGTGGCCGCTGTCCCAGGTGTCACCTGAGGGTCGGGAACAGCGCGGGGAAGGAACCCGGCTCGGGAAAGAGCCTGGAACGTGTCAGGAGAAACACCTGGGGAGGGGATGGAGGAGGGGAGGGAGGAGGGGATGAAGGGATAAAGGAAGGGAAAAATAAAGGGGCGAAGGAAGGGGTGAAGCAAGGAGTGAAGGAAGGGATGAAGGATGGGACGAAGGAAGGGATAAAAGAGGGGATGAAGAAGGGATGAAGGAAGGGGATGAAGGGATAAAGGAAGGGGAGAAGAAAGGGGTGAAGGAAGGGATGAAGAAGAGATGAAGGAAAAGAACAGGAGATGAAGGGATGAAGGAAGGGGTAAAGGAAGGGATAAAGGAAGGGGGATGAAGGAAAGCATGAAAGAAGGGATGAAGGAGGGGATGAAGGAAGATAAAAGAGGGGATGAAGGAAGGGATGAAGGATGCCATTCCCCTGCACATCAGCAATGCTATCAGGGTGCCCAGAGCAGCTGTGGCTGCCCCTGGATCCCTGGCAGTGCCCAAGGCCAGGCTGGACAGGGACAGTGCAAGGTGTCCCTGCCCATTTCAGGCAGTTGGAACAAGATGAGATTTAAGATCCCCTCCAAGCCAAACCAAACCGGGACACCAACCCCTGGAAGCGAGAGCCCCAGTTAAGCG
>NW_005054303.1:14961194-14966135 GCF_000277835.1 Geospiza fortis | reverse complement strand
GGGGAGAGCTCCTGAACTGGGGGAGAGCTCCGAAACTGGGGGATAATTCCTGAACTAAGGGTTAATTCCTTACCGAGGGGAGAGTTCCTTAACTAGGGGAAATTTCCTTACCGAGGGGATAATTCCTGAACTGGGCGAGAGCTCCTGAACTGGGCGACAGCTCCTGAACTGGGCGACAGCTCCTGAACCGGGAAGAATTCCGAAACTAGGGGATAATTCATTACCGAGAGGAGAGTTCCTTAACTAGGGGGAATTTCCTTACCGAGGGGATAATTCCTGATCTAGGGGAGAGCTCCTGAACTGGGGGAGAGTTCCTGAACTAGGGGATAATTCCTTAACCTGGGGATGTTTCGTTCCCGAGGGGATAATTCCTTACCGAGGGGATGTCTCCCTGCCCGGGGGATATTTCCTTACTGAGAGGATAATTCCTTACCTAGGGGAGATTTCTTTACCTAGCGAATGTTTCCCTTGCCCGGGGGAAATTTCCTTGCCTGGGCGAAGTCTCCTTACTGAGGGAATATTTTCTTACTGAGGGAATATTTCCTTACCGAGGGGATGTTTCCTTACCTAGAGGGTATTTCCCAGCCCAAATAATAATTCTCTACCTGGAGGATATTCCCCTTCCTAAAGGAGATTTCCCTCCCCAGAGGAGATTTTCCCTACGCAGATGATGTTTCCCTACCTAGAGAATATTTCCCTGCCCAGGGGAGATTTCCTTACCTAGGGAATATTTCCTTGCCAAGAGGAAATTTCCCTACCTGGAGGACATTTCCCTGCCCAAATGATAATTGTCTGCCTAGAGGAGATTTCGCTACCTAGAGCGTATTTTCCCACCCAAATGATATTTCCCTACCTGGAGGACATTTCCCTGCCCAAATGATATTTCCTTACCTGGAGGACATTTCCCTGCCCAAATGATATTTCCTTACCTGGAGGACATTTCCCTGCCCAAATGACGATTTTCTACCCAGAGGATATTTCTCTTCCTAGAGATTTCCCTGCCCAGAGGATATTTCTCTACCTGGAGGAGATTTCCCTTCCTAGGGGATATTTCCCTGCCTGGAAGCAGTTTTTCTGAAGGCTCTTCCCCTCCCTGCCCAGGGGCTGCTCCTCTCCTTCCCTGGAGCTGTTCTTGCTCCCTGCATGCCATTTCCCTCCCTGCAGGCTGGGTTTTTCCCTGCCTGTTCCTCCCCACCTGGAGGATGGGACTCTCTTTACCTGGAGGGCTCCTGGAGACCTGTGCCTCTTCCCCCTGGGGGCTGTTCCCATCCTTACCTAAATTCTCTCCCACTCCCTATTTAGAGATTGTTTTCTTACCTGGAAGGAATTTCTCTCCTTACTTGGAGCCTGTTTTCTGTAAACTCTTCTCCCTGTCTCAAGGCAATTTTTCTCACAGCCTGGAGCTGTTTTCCTCCCCAGCTGGAGAATATTCTTCTCCCAACCTGGAGGCAGTTCCCATCCCAACCTCAAGGCAGTTCCCATCCCAACCTCGAGGCAGTTTCCTCCCTCTCTGGAGGATGTTTTCCTACCTGCCAGCAGTTTCTCTCCACACCTGGAAGGAATTCCTTTCCCTTTTTTGATGCAGTTTTCTCCTTGCTCCAGAGAACACCATTCCCTTCACCCACTCATCACCAAATCCAGCTAAATTTTCCCTCATTTCCCTCCTGACAGCAAAATATTCAAATCTCAGTTTATATTCCCTCTGCTCCCCATTTTTAAGAGTTGTCCACAGAGGGAATGGATAAATTAAACTAAAGGGGTAAAAATGTACCTTCCTGGATAAATTAAACCCAAGGGGGAAAAATATACCTTCTTGATAGTAAAATTGTGATCCTTCTTTTGTAAGATTTCCTGGAGGAGCCTGATGCTTCCAGAGGCAGAAACTTCTCCTTCTCCTCCATGGCTCAACCTTCCTGCCCCACCAGAGCAGTCTGGGAGCTTCCAAAAAAAAATTATTTCTGTATTTATTTCTATTCTATCTATATATATCTAAATTATCTATTTCTGTATTTATATTCTTTCTATTGATTTCTATTTTACACTTGTTCCTCAAACCCAAACTGTGAGCAAAAAGGAAAAGTAATGATGGGATAATGGTGGCACATCCACAGAGCCACAGTTCCTCCTCCTCCTTCCAGAGTTTAGGACTGACCTTGTTTGGGTGGGATATTGGGAAGGAATTCCCTGTGAGTGCCCAAGGCCAGGCTGGGCAGAGCTTGGAGCACCCTGGGATAGTGGAAGGGATGCAATGGGATGGGATTTAAGGTCTTTTTCCAACCCAAAGCAGCCTGGGGTTCTGATTCTGTAACACTTCTGGGGAACAAATGGTGTTTGTCCAAATATTTATTCAGAGTTTCAGGAATTCTCATCCCACCTGTCCCAGCAGGCCCAGATCAGAGCAGTCCTGTCGAGTGAGGAAGAAGCTGTGAGGTGTGAGGAGCACAGATAAGATAATTTAGGAAGACAAGTTTGGTCATGTGGCCCCATCCTGAAGTGATTCCTGTTACACAGAGTGATATCCTGCCCAATTCAGCTGAGAATTAACAAATTCCAGTGAAACTCTTCTCTGAGTCAGGAGAACTACACAAATTTTACAGCACTTAAAAAAACCCCACCACACCATTTTAATCATAAAAGGCACATTTATGAAATTATCAAAGTGAGGCTCATTTGGAAAATAAATTAATACATTTTCACACGTTGTGAGCAACAAGACTGATGCCTGAAAGCCTGACATCATAATCTCTGAACTTATTTTTAATACAAGAGTGTAAAACTTTTATCTCTGAAAACATTTCCATTTCACAGAATGCTACATCAAGGTTCATAATTTAAATTTCAAATAAAACTTTACCCCCAAACAATCATCACCTGAGAGGAAAAAGCAGTGCACAGGGAAATGCTGACTCAGGACTCCCCCTGGTCTCTGTCTGCTGAGCATTTTCATGTTCTTTACTCTGTTCATACATGTCAGGGCCACACCCCATGTGGGAGGAAGTGGCTTTTGCAATCCTTTTGTAGGATTTACTGTTGATAGGCAACACTTCTGGCACGGAGGGAAAACAGGATTGTTCCACTGTGGGAAGTTTTACACAGCCCTGTGGCACTGGAAGACTTGGAACAGCTGAATCTCTGCCTGAAGTGACCAAAACTTTGCTCTGGTATTTGAATTTCCAGCAGTCAATTTGCTGGTAAAGTAGATTTTAACAGGAAAAAAAAAAGGAAAAAAATTAAATAATAATAATAAAAAGGCAGATTAAGCCCTTTTTCCCCCTCAAAAATGTCTCAAATCTGTACAGTAAAATCAGCCTCACAGCTGCCCTCCTGTGCTAACTCCCATCAGAGGAACTCAGAAAAGAATGTTTTAAGGAAAAATTCATGTCCAATTTTCTGGTGCAAACTCCCCACAATTATCTGTGCTACCCAGCAGCTGTTATTAAATCCTCAATACTTTGTCCCTGAGGCCACAAAATTCTGCTCCACAGCAATTCTGCAGGACACTCCCAGATCCTGGGCCCAGCCCTGAGTTTACTTCACCTCTCCCTGCACACAGACTCCTCCAGGTGTATCTCTGATAAAAATTGGGTATCAGTGGAGCTCAGAGGGGTCACCAGCCCTGCCTGAGCTCCCCTTGTGCTCAGGGAAAATGGGAAATCTCCCTGACTCATCCCTGCTCGGGCTCCAAGGGAAGCAACACCACCATGACTCAGGGCAGGTTTCTGGAGCTTCCCTCCCTTCACATTTCACATTTCCTGTTCCAAAGACCATTTTCCCTGGATTGCTCAAGTGGCTGGACAAAGATCAGCTCCTTTTGCATCATCAGCATTCAAAGGAAGAAACCCAAAGCCACTGATGAAGTTTCTGATCAGTCCTGATTGCCCAGCTGTAAATGAAATGAAAAGTGATTGTTTGCATCCATATTTTGATTTCTCCCCTATAAAAAACACAGACAGTGATCAGACAGAGTATCTGAATTGCAGATCTAAATTGACTTGGCTTTGGTAATCCTCTTTAAGCTTATTTTTCTGTGAAATACTCTACATTCACGTTGAAGGCTCTGAATGTTGTTCTCAATCTCTGCCAAAGCCTTTAATTCCACATCAGCAGGGCTTATCCTCCTAGTCCATTACCTCCATGTCATCCAGAGGGCTGCACATCCAATTTCAATGGCATCAGAGCCACCCCACGCCCGTGGCTTTTCAGACCCCTCTGAGGAGGCAGCATTGTGAGCGCAGCCATGGCAAATCCAGGTGGAAAATGGCACAGAGAGGGATCCCAGCCTGCTGTGCCTGTGCTGCACACCCTGCCACGGCCGCTCCTGCTGCACCGGCCAAACCTTCCTCACCACGCCGAGGAGCTGTGGGCACAGAACGGGCACAGAACACTGCTTGGGCACTGCCTGGGGGCTGTGTGTGTCCTTCAGGAGGAGTGCCAGGCTGCAGAGGGGCAGCAGGCAGGGTTCCTGCCGGGATTCCTGCCGGGATTCCTGCCGGGCTCAGAGCTGGAAGCGCCGCTGGGCCTCGTCGGCGATGGCGGCGGCGATGGCCAGGGAGGAGGTGGCAGCGGGGGAAGGAGCGTTCCTGACGTGCAGGATCCTGCTGCCCACGGCCCCTGAGCCCCCATCAAACACAAAGTCATCCACCAGATTGCCCTCACTGTCCAGGGCCTGGGCTCTCACACCTGAGGGACCCCTGCAAGAACGAGGAGGAGCAGAAGGAAAATGTTCTGAGTTAGGAAAGGAGTTCCCATGAGGAGGTGGGAGACAGTGAAGAGGGCAGGGAGGGGAGACAAAGCATTTTTTGGGGAATTTTAACACTCAAAAGGCAGAGTGGAGGCATCTGACAGTCATGGGATCACTGAGGTGGCCAACCTGTGACCTTAAAGCCCATCCAGTGCCACGCCTGCCATGGCAGGGGCATCTCCCACTCTCACAGGGGGCTC
>NW_005054303.1:14958130-14961161 GCF_000277835.1 Geospiza fortis | reverse complement strand
CGTGTACCCGGGGGCAGCCACAGCTGCCCTGGCAATTCCATGCCAGCCCCTCCCCACCCTCCCAGCCAGGAATTCCTTCTCAATATCCCATCCAACCCTGCCCTCTGCCAGTTTGAGGCCATTCCCCCTTGTCCTGCCCCTCCATCTTTCTGCGGGTTCTCCTCAAGTACTGCAAGGCCACAGTGAAGTCACCCCAAAGCTTCTCTTCTCCAGGCTGAACAATCCCAAAATTCTCAGCCTTTCCTCCCAGCAGAGCTGCTCCATCCCCCTGACCATCCTGATGCCTCCTCTGGACTGAGGAACTCCAGGTCCTCCCCGAACCTCCAAGCTGGAGGCAGCTCCAAGCTTCTCCATCATATCTTGGTGGAGGAAGGGACTAAACCCCTGCCACGTTTTCTGCTGTTCAAATAGGACATTTCCCAACAGAAGAAGTTTCTTTTACCTGAGAACATCATTGGTGGTGACCTCAGGGATGAACCTCTGCAGCTGCCTGACCTGGGCACTGAGGGAGAAGGCTCTGTACAGCTCCCCCAGGCCGTAGGACACGTTCCTCAGCACCAGCTTCCACAGCCCACTGTGGACAAAAGGGGAGAAACAGCTGCACTGAGGGAAAACCTGCCTCAAATGCACCAGCTGCAGCTGCTGCAGGAGGCAGCAAATGCAACTGCAGGGCACAAGTTCCCATTGCCAAAATCAGGAACCACATCATGCTTTGTGTTTGAGAAATACACGTTTGGCCTTCTCTGCTCCAACAAACCTTGCTCACAGAGCTGTGGCATTGAATTAATTCTGAATTCCAGTCCTGGAGGTGTTCCAGGACTTGATGAGCTTGGAGAAACCTGAGCAGGGACTCCTCCCACTGTCCCAGGGTGTCCCCAATGTCCAGCCTGGCCTTGGGCACTGCCAGGGATCCAGGGGCAGCCCCAGCTGCTCTGGCAATTCCAGCCCAGCCAGGAATTCCCAATTCCCAATCTCCCATCCATCCCTGCCCTCTGGCACTGGGAGCCATTCCCTGGCTCCTGTCCCTCCATCCCTTGTCCCCAGTCCCTCTCCAGCTCTCCTGGAGCCCTTTTAGGCTCTGAGCTCTCCCTGGAGCCTTCTCCTCTCCAGGATGAACATTCCCAACTCTCTCTCCCAGCCTTTCCCTCATCCCAGCACCCTGTGCAGGTATTTAATGCTGCTGTCTAAGTTGATTAAGTTATCACAGTGCAAACCAAGCCTGGAATGGCTCCAGCAGCACCTTCCAGGGAGCAGCCACATTCCCAGACTGGCTGAGACATGTCCTGGCAGAAAATTCAAATATGAGACCACACAAAGTCAAATGTCTTGGGGAAGTCCACCCTTATCAGCACAAACACCCCAAAAACGTGGGAAAAGCAGGGTTTGGGGCAGGAAGAGGCTCCATGGCTCACATCTCCACACAAGCAGACACAAGCACAAGGCATTACCTGTAGGTGACAGCATCTAAGAAGTCTCCAGGGCTGAAGTCCAGGAGTTTGTAACCCTCCCTCTTAAAGGCCAGCACTGCATTAGGGCCCAGCCAGACACTGCCATCCATCCTGGGAGTGAAATGGAATCCCAGGAATGGGAAACGAGGGTTGGGAACCTGAAATGGGACAGCAGTGAGCAGAGCTCTTCGAAACAGCAGATTTACCATTTTATTTCCCACCACAGCAACAAAACTGAGCCACAGAACCTCAGAATTGGCTCTGTGCTGGTTTTGCTGCTTGTTAATTGTGCAGCAGTGGCATGTCATTAATAAAACCACTGGAGAACAGAGCAGGGCCAGGTAAAGCTGAACTTTAGGGAAAAGGAAAACAAATAACAGGGAGGAAAAAAGTCCACGTGATTTCTGAGGATATAAATCAACAATACCCTGATGTTATTCACCAGCAGCAATTACACTGCAATAAAATAGAATAGAAAAAATTAGGAAACCCTTACTGTGGGTACAAACCAGCCTGAACTTAGCAGGTCAATGCTAAAAATAATAAATCTGCATATTCTTTTTTTGTTCCACTTCCTCCCTCCCATCCCAAGACAGGATCCTGAATCGTTCCCAGGTGAGATCAGACAAACAGCAAAGCTCAGCATTCCAATTTTCCCAAAGTGTTTCGCAGGCAAAGCCAATCTCACATTCAGAAAATCAGCATTTAAATGGACAGAATTACCTAAAATGCTGCCCTAGGAATTCTCTCTCCTTGCTCTGTAATTAATTTTCTGTCTGGGATCGCTGCTCTTCATCCCATGATTTGTCTATATTAGGTGTAGAAAGGTTGTTTTCTTTTCTCCCACATCTATTTTTAATGACAAAATCAGCTAATTCAAAAATAAGGTTGAGAGGAGAATACCTAAATCTGAGTGTTGGGTATTAGCACAAAAGATTAAACCCTTTATCAATAATTCATCACAGAATCCCAGAATCACTGAGGCTGGAAAAGACCTCCAGTGTCATCTGTGAATTTCCTGAGGGTACATTCAACACCTTTGCCCAGATTATCAATAAAGAGATTAAACAGGACTGTTATAATTATTAAATAATAAATAATAATTTACTGTCATCTCTCCCTCACTACAGATTCATTTTAGGACATACAGAAATAATTCAGAGTTTTCTGGATATGTTGCAATGTGATATTCCATCTTTTCTCTATTAAGTAAAAAAACCCCAAAACTAAACCCTTAAACAAAACAACTGGCAATAACTTCCTATGTGGTACTTCCATGTTTTCCTCAATTAACAAAAAAAAAATTAACAAAAAAATTAACAAAATCCAACTGTCCTGTCCCAAACCAACCCGATCGCCACCCGCGTGTGTGCGTCACTGCCTGACAGAAACAACCACGCAATTTTTCCTTTTTCCTGCATTTTTAGCAGCTCTTATGGCACACAAACCAGGGGGTACTCACTGGATAAATATTTCCTTTCACCAAATAAGACTTTTCTGGTTTTAGCACCAGATAATCCCCCCGGAATGGGACAATCCTGGGCTGGGGGCTGCAGCCGCTGATCTGGGCCAGGCGGTCGGAG
>NW_005054303.1:14948489-14957554 GCF_000277835.1 Geospiza fortis | reverse complement strand
AAAATTTATTTAATTTATTAAAAAAAAGTATATAACTTATAAATAAAAAATTATTTAACTTATTAAAAAAAAACCAAAACCACATAAAATTCTATATAGCTGCTAAAAAAACCCACAAGCACTTATTGAAATGAATAAAATTTATTTAACTTATTAAAAAATATTAACTTATAAAAAAACCTAAAAACACATCAAAATTCTATGTATCTGCTAAAAAAAAACCATCCAGAAAACCCCCCCAGGCATTTATTTAAATAAATAAAATTTATTTAACTTATTTTAAAAAATTAACATATTTAAATAAGGATGTTCACTGATTTGACCCCACAGGGTGGGAGCATCTACATAAATTAACAGCACACAGGTGTGGAGAGCTGCTAAATATTAAACACCTTACCACCCAAATAAATAAATACATAAAAATCAAAAACTATTATCTATTCATTTAGCTTAGTATCTGCTTTTAAATATGAATTTTGTTTTCAACTGAAAAACATTTGCATGAAAAGAACACCAGGATTGGGTGAAAAAAAATCTTAACAGATTGTGGAAGCTGCTTTTTAATGAAAGAGCAAAAAAAGAATAGGAGAAAAAAGCAGCAGAACTAAATTTAAAAACAACCAGAGGGGTTGTGAAGTTGTTTTTGTTGCAGCCATTCCCTCCTGAAGGTGAAGGGGTTACAAGCACAGATCCTGATTGAGGAACAGCAGCTGCCATGCACCTGCTTCACAGTTGTGATGATAAAATGATAATAAAACGATGCTAAAAGCCTCCTTATCATTTTATGGATGCCAGAGCCCAAAAGTAAACATGAAAATTGGTGTTTGTCACCAGATGAACGAGTCATAGAGGAGTTCTTGGAAGTGCAAGCAGGAGATTGTGCAAATAAAGCAGATAAGGGATGTTAAATGTCAGGCTGCAGAAAGTTATCGTTTAATATTTTACATCATCATCGTCATTATTATTATTAATTAATTTGGACATCCTCATTGCTAAGAGCTGATTGCAGTTGTTTTATCAAACTGGGCATGTTGCTGAACAGCAGATTTTTAATCTTTTTTTTTAATTATTAATTCACAAGGAAAAAAATCAGAAGAAAAGGAGAAGCAGCTTCCTGGAAGGAATGGAAACTTCTTTTTCAGCCTTACCTTTTTGCTCCTAACAATGACTGGGTATTTCAGCCCTGAAATGGAATTAGACAAGAGAAGGAATTACTTAAACAGGCACCAGAGACCTGACAGAACAGGAAGGAATTTTCCTCTGGAATATCTTCCAAGCTATGTAAGAACTACTCTTGTCATAATTAATGTTGTTGCACATGACTGGATTTATTAATTAATAGGGGTTTTATTCTTCCCTGTCTGTGCCAGCACAGATCCAACCTGCCTTCAGGATATAAAAATCACTATCACAAGAATAAACATGCAAGATTCAGATAAATCTGATTTTAAGAGAGAACAACTTTATTTCTCCATTTTACTCTCACTTGTTTCAGCTGAAGGGTGACCTGCCTGCAAAAAAAAACCCAAGTGAGTTTGCTGAATAGTCTCACTAAAAGATAATTTTGCCTTTTTTCTCATCCCTAGGAGACAGAAAAAATCAGAAATGTTTAAAAATTTGTGTTTTGAACAAAATCTTTGTGGTGAATGGAGGGGAAAAAAAAAGCAGCCTTACCATCTTCACTTTCTGCAGAACTTTCTTTGGCCATCTCCATGGCTGTGACTTCAAAATCAGTCAGGATTGTCCCCCCTGCTTCCTGGAAGTCTCTGGCATAGGACTGGGCCACTTGTTTGTAATCCACAATGCCAGTGTAGGGAGAATCCAGGGCCATCAGTCCCTGGCAGGGTTTGAGACACAGAGGAAAAGTGGAAGTTGGAATATTTCATCTGGAATATTGCAGTGCCATGAGAAGGGAGTGATGCTGTCTTCCCATGTGCTCAGCTGGATCTGGAACACTCCAAGGATGTTTTAGGGAGCAGATCCAAAATGTTTACACAGGGAAAATGAAAATATTGTTTTCCAGAAAATTTCTCTCTGTATCTACAACCACTCCTAAGTGCCACAGCTGCACCAGAGCGAGCTGCCAGCTGCAACAGCACAGGGAATTCCCATCCAGCCTCTCCTTTCAAACAGAGACACACTAATCAATAACAAATCCGTGTTCCACAAACTCCACACATTCCTCCTGCTGTGAAAATAACCAGGCTGAGAAGTGCTACAATAACAACCTCACAGAAATGGGCTTGATCCAAATCCACTTTTATGGATGGGAAGGAATTTTCAGGCTCTTCTGAACGTGAACCTCAAGGCCAGAAAAGTATTTGTGTTAAATTAAAAGATGTTTTCACCTAAGAAACAGCTCTTAAAATTAGAATTAGAAGCTCTTACAAGGTAAATAGCAGTATGGCAACCCCTTACCCTGCAGAAGGGCTCCTTCTCCTGGATTTCCTTGGCTCCAATGAGTTTCAGCCCCGGGACATTGTTCTGCAGCCCCCTCTCATACAGAGCTTTGAGCCTTGGAATTTCATCCTGTTCCACAGCCACAATCAGCTTTGGGAAAGGAAAAAAGGGCACAGCAGTGAGCAAAACAGGAACAGGGCAGGTTTGGCATCCAGCACAAGCAGTAGGGAATGAGTGAACAATAAATCCAGGGGTGAAGAATGGTTGGTGCCATTATTTGCACAGAATTCTGTTGCTGAGGAAGCACTAATATATCCCAGAGAATGAAAAAATAAATGCTAAACCATAGTTTGAGTTACAATCAATTGAAAATATTTGCCAGAAGCAGCCTGAGACTACAAGTCTGCATGTGAGAGAAGAGAATTTGAATTTGAAGAACCACTGGGATGCTTTCAGAAGTAAAACTGAACTCAACCCAAGATGTACAAACCTCCAAGAGCCTCGATAAGAGAGTGGGGACATGTTCTGACATGGCCTGGGTGGGATTGTACCAGTTTCATTTAACCAAGGGGTCTGTTCACAGCTATCTCAGGAGATAAACGCAGACAGAATCACCTGGGCCAGCTTTGCACAGCCCATGATCCTGCTGGGCCAGCTCAGCTCTGGCACCTCCCAGGTGAAGCTCTCCAAGCCTGGGGCTGCTCCGCGGAAAGCTGGTGAAGTTTCACCATCATCTTCCCTGGAATGAACTGCCAGGGGAGTGTCCTGGAATCATGGAATTGTTCAGGCTGGAAAAGTCCTCTGAGAGTCCAACTGATCCCTCAGCACTGCCAGGGCCACCATTGCCCCATGTCCCACATCCACAGGGATTTTAAATCCCTCCAGGGATGGTGAGTCCAGGGCTGGACAAACCTTTCCAGAAGGAATTTCCCCAATACCAAACCTAAAGCTTCACAATGCAATTTGAGGCCGTTCCCTCTGCTCCTGTCCCTGTTCCCTGGAGCAGAGCCCGACCCCCCCGGCTGTGCCCTCCTGGCAGGAGCTGTGCAGAGCCACAAGGGCCCCTGAGCCTCCTTTGCTCCAGGCTGAGCCCCTTCCCAGCTCCTCAGGGATTCTCCAGCCCCTTCCCAGCTCCTCAGGGATTCTCCAGCCCCTTCCCAGCTCCCTCAGCCTCTCCTGGTGCTCCAGACCCTTCCCAGCTCCATTCCCTTCCCTGGACATGCTCCAGCCCCTCCTGTGGCTTTGCTGGGAGGAACCCAGAGCTGTCCCCAGTACAGGGGACAGGCACTGCCCTGCTCCCTCTGGCCACCCTGCAAAAATATAAACCATGATCATAAATCATCAACCAATTATCCACCAAATTTTACGTTCTTGTAGCTCATAAAAAGCATGACACTGAAGATGTCAAGATGGTTGCCACACACACCCAAGGACAAAAGACTAACGTCACTGTTAGGTTTTGCTAGGTATATACACGCAAGTATCTGTGCTCCAGTGTAGATGCCCTGGACACCTTGGTACAAAATACACAAATTCAGCTCCCGCAGGCTCCGGCTGAGCCCCTGAGGACAGCTCTGAGCTGGCTGTCCCCTCAGGTGTGCTGCTGCACAGAGCCACAGTGCCACCCTGTGCCCAGCCTGGCAGCACAGGGAGCACGGACACAGCTCCGAGAAAAACCCTGGAATTCAAATTTATCCCTCAGGGCCAAAACCTTGGGGTCAGGACAGAGAGTCCTGTAAAAACAGCAGCTCAATGCCCAGTGAGAGGTGGAAAACCTGAACTGAGTGTTGGAGACGCTGGGAAATGGACACAGAACTCTGTTTCTCTGAGCCTGACCACACCTGGCATGCTCTGCCCAGCCCTGGTCCTCACCTTGCACCAAAGACACTGAATTAAAAATGGTTCAGAGCATGAAGACAGGGTGGGGAGATCATGAAAAACCTTCCCTCAAACTGAAAGGGATGATCTGGGGGCAGGAGGGGATTATGGACATTATACACATTTCTGTATAAAATGATCTGCAGCTTGCAGAGTGTGGAGAAAAGCCACAAGCAGGCCTGTGCCATACGTGGTACCACACATCACAGAGCCTCAGTTTCCAAGGGTGAAGCAGGGAATCCCAGAGTTCCTGTACCTTCCCACACTGCTTGTAGGGAATGCCCTTCTGGTCACAGTATTTGTAGCACAGGGCTGCCCCCTGCACGCACAGCTTGGCCTTGAGGGAGCCTGGCGTGTAGTAAATCCCGCTGTGGATCACACCACTGTTGTGGCCACTCTGGTGATGGGCTAAAGAGAAGGAAAAACACATTGTTAGAACTCAGTTGTTCCCATTTAATCACTTGTGCTGTCAGAAAAATGAGTTAGTTGAGGTCCTGCCTTAAATCAGCATTATAAGAGATGATCAAGTGAGAGAACTGCACAATTAATTCCTCCCCTGGCCTCAAAAGGTCAGAGAAACACAGACACAGCCAGCTCTGGTTAATGATGATCCATCACAGCCTGCAGTGTGTTGGACCAACAGGGAAAAAAAACCCTAAACCAACAAAATTTTCCTTCAAGAACAAACCAGTCAATCAAAACAGGCTAAAATTCAATTTTAAAATCCAATTTTTACAATGAAATGCATCTCCTAGGGCCTCATCCAACATAATACCTGTCCAGTCCACAATTCCTTTGGACATGCTGGCAGGCCTGGGAGGACTTTTGAGTATTTGTGAACTGGATTAGGTTGTTATTTCCTCTTTGCAAATAGATAAAATAGAGGTGAAAAACACCACAAACATTTTTACTGAAGTAATTTGGTCAGGTTTCTCTCCCTCTTTAAGGTGTGGATGCCCAAAGGTCACTCCTGCTTGGCACTCACACAGCTGTGTGCCTTGGGCATAAAAAGTCATTTTGTATCAGTCATGGAACATCTCAAAAGCAATTTATAGCCAGGCTGATGGAGCTATTTCAGACAAGATTTGGGGCTCACAGGTCCTGTTTGGAGTTAATCACTGATGTCTATCCCTTGGCATTCTCCCAGCTCCATGCAGGACCTGCCTGTGCCCTCCCACAAGCTGCACTACTCCTTATCCTGGTTATTGCCCTCCTTGTCCTCTCTCCTGCAGCCCCAGCAGTCCCACTGTACCTTGCACAGGAGCTTTTAACTCAAAATTCTGAATCTGCAGCCCCAGCAGTCACACTGCAGCTTGCACAGGAGTTTTTAACCTAAAATTCCCAATCTGCAGCCCCAGCAGTCACACTGCACTTTGCACAGGAGTTTTTAACCTAAAATTCTGAATCTGCAGCCCCAGCAGTCACACTGCAGCTTGCACAGGAGTTTTTAACCTAAAATTCCCAATCTGCAGCCCCAGCAGTCACACTGCACCTTGCACAGGAGTTTTTAACCTAAAATTCTGAATCTGCAGCCCCAGCAGTCCCACTGTACCTTGCACAGGAGTTTTTAACCTAAAATTCCCAATCTGCAGCCCCAGCAGTCACACTGCACTTTGCACAGGAGTTTTTAACCTAAAATTCTGAATCTGCAGCCCCAGCAGTCACACTGTACCTTGCACAGGAGTTTTTAACCTAAAATTCTGAATCTGCAGCCCCAGCAGTCCCACTGCAGCTTGCACAGGAGTTTTTAACCTAAAATTCCCAATCTGCAGCCCCAGCAGTCACACTCCAGCTTGCACAGGAGTTTTTAACCTAAAATTCCCAATCTGCAGCCCCAGCAGAGAAGCACAGACTGATGTAACTCTGCTGAAGGACACTCCTTGGGAGAAGGGTGGAAGAAATCCTTGTTAGGGGAGAGTCTTGGCACTGACACGCAGTCTCAAGCTGCACCAAGGGAAATACAGGTTGGATATGAGGAAGAAGTTTTTTACAGGAAGGGTGATAAAGTTCTGGAATGTTCTACTGGTGGTGGAGTCCCTATCCCGGGGTGTGTTTAACAAAGCCTGGATGTGGCACTGGGTGCCAGGGGTGAGTTGAGCTGGTGGGGCTGGGTTGGACTCCATGATCCTGAAGGTCTCTCCCAACCCAGTGATTCTGGGAATTCTGTGAGAGTCAGCACAGAATCCCAGGATGGTTTGGCAAGGAAGGGACTTCAGAGATCACCTCTAAAGAGATCACCACCCCTGCCATGCTCAGGGACACCTCCCACATCCCAGGCTGCTCCAAGCCCTGTCCAACCTGGCCTGAAAATAGGAAATCCATCACCCACTACAACAACAAGGGCAGCTGCTCTCCCACAGCTCCTGCTCCCTGCACACAGATACCCTGGGGTGCTGAGGTTCTGGCAGAGTGTCCTCGGGCACAGCCTGTCCCGCTCCGTACCCTGTGGAATTTGCAGGCAACCCCGACATGGGAAGAGATGAGAATCCTGACTCCATGTTTCAGAAGGCTGGTTAATCATTTTATGATATATACTATATTAAAATGGTATATTAAAACTATACTAAAAGAATAGAAGAAAGGATTTCATCAAAAGGTGAGAAAGGAAGGGAATGGAATGATAATAAAATCTTGTGACTGACCAGAGAGTCTGAGCCAGCTGGGCTGTGATTGGCCATTAATTAGCAACAACCACATGAGACCAATCACAGATGCACCGGTTGCATTCCACAGCAGCAGAGAACCATGGTTTACATTTTGTTCCTGAGGCCTCTCAGCTTCTCAGGAGGAAAGATCCTAAGGAAAGGATTTTTCATAAAACGTGTCTGTGACACGTACCTGGCTCCTGCTCCTTCTCCAGCACGGCCAAGGCCAGCGAGGGGTGGCGCTGGAGGAGCTCCCGGGCTGTGGCCAGGCCCACGATCCCCGCGCCCACCACGGCCACGTCGAACGAGCTGCAGGGACAGGGACACGGCATCAGCACAGCCGGGGATGGGGACAGGGACAAGGGATGGGGTGAAAAATGCGTATTTTATGATTGGCTTTTCGCAAATATTCAAATGAGTATTAGATGTGTGGTGTTAGAAAGTTATGCTGTGTTCATTCTCTTAAGTAGTGTGTTAAATATAGTTTTAGGTTATAACAAAATGTTAAAATAGAAACTGTGCTATGTGGATACTTTTTTTCTAAAGAAAGGACTTGCACAGAGATACCAGCCACAGGACCCCTGAATCTGTCAGAGAAAGAGAATTTATTGCTCCATTATCAGAACAAATGAACTTCTTCCTGCATGCTCAGCCCTGGAGACGCCGTCAGGATTCAGAGGAAGAAGCTGACACTGCCCAGACAGAATCCTGTGTTTGAATGGAATTTATGCATCATGGATGAGCTGTATGAATATGCAACAGGCTGTTGTTTTTAAGGGTTAATCCTCTGTTAACGTGGGGCCTTTCTCGGGCTTATTTTGCCCAGAAAGGTACCTGGACTGTCTGTAACTCTTTGTCTCTATTGTCTCATATTGTCCTAATCCAAATTATTATTACTCTAATTATATTATTATTTTTATAACCATTTTATTACTATTAAACTTTTGAAATTTTAAAAACAAGTGATTGGCATTTTTTCACAAATAGGGATAGGGGAAAAGGGTGGGAATAGGGGAAGGGGATGTCAGGAATAGAGGGGAAAGGGAATAGGGGAAAGAACAGGGATAGGGAATGGGGAAAGGATAGGGAAAGGGGATATAAAGGAAGGTGATATAAGGGAAGGAGATATAAGGAATAAAGAGGACATAGGGGAGAAGAAAATGGGATAAAGGAAAGAGGGTAGGGGTGATTAATAATGTAAAGGGGGAAAGTATAGGGATGGCAGTTAAAGGATATAGGGGAAGTGGTTATAGAGAATATAGGGGATATAGGAGAGAGGAAAGGGGATAGGGAAAGGTGATATAGCAAACATAGAGGATACAGGAGAGAGGGACAGGGGATAGGGAAAGGATAGGGGAAAATGATACGGAAAGTGTGAAAAACGCCAATCGCTTGTTCTTAAAATTTTAAAAGTTTAAGAGAAATAAAATCATTAGAAAAATAGTAATATAATTAGAGTAATAATAATTTGGACAATTTAGATTAGGACAATATGAGGCAATAGAAACAAAGAGTTATGGATGTCCCTGTACCTTTTCTGGGCAAAATAAGCCTGAAAAAAGAACTCACATTAACAGAGGATTAACCCTTAAAAACAACAGCCTATTGCATATTCATACAGCTCATCCATGATGCATAAATTCCATTCAAACACAGGATTCTGTCTGGGCAGTGTCAGCTTCTTCCTCTGAATCCTGACGGCGTCTCCAAGGCTGAGCAAGGCAGGAAGAAGTTCATTTGTTCTGAAAATGGAGCAATAAATTCTCATTCTCTGACAGATTCAGGTGTCCTGGGGCTGCTATCTCACTGCGAGTCCTTTCTTTAGAAAAAAAGTATCCCACATAGCACAGTTTCTATTTTAACATTTTGTTATAACCTAGAACTATATTTAACACACTGCTTAAGAGAATTAACACAGCATTACTTTCTAACATAACACATATAATATTCATTTGAATATTTGCGAAAAGGCAATCATAAAATACGCATTTTTCACAGAAAGGAACAGGGGAAGTGGATAAGTAAAGGTAAGAAGAGAGGGGAAGGGGTGAGGGGAGAGGGAAAATTTTAGCGATATGGGACAAGGATAAAGGGAAGGTAAGGGACTAGGACAGGGGAAGGTGCCGCTGTGTGCCGGGCCCG
>NW_005054303.1:14930847-14948264 GCF_000277835.1 Geospiza fortis | reverse complement strand
GCCGGTCAGGCCGTGAGGGCGGCACGGCCTCCCCCTGCTGCTGCTGGCGCTGCTGGCGCCAAAAATAGCACCAAATAACAGCTCCCTTTTCCCTCTCCCGCCTGCAAGAAGGTGATGATGGCCTTGGGGACGCTCTTGAGGAAGCCGCCGCTGCCGCCGGGCAGTTGTAGAGCCTTCTGGGGATGGCTGAATGCCGTGTTCAACAAGTAAGAGTGAGTCGCTGGTTAATGATTAACTTTCAGATCCCTCAAATTCTCTGCGCGGTTTGTGAAGCGGAACAATCAAGTCCCTACGCTGCAGAAAACGTTTTCTGTCATTAATGCTCCTCTTTCCCCTCAGATTGCATGTTTATTGTTGGCAGGGGGTCATTCCATGTCTGCTTCCCCTTCCAAAGCCGTGACCTTCCAGAGCAAGGTGCGGGCTCTGCCCCTGCCCTGGAATGGCCAAGACAAGCTGGCCACATGGATCCCATCCCTAAATCCTGCTCTTCTTTGACCCTAAAACTCACCTTAACCAGTAGCACGGTTTTCTTTCCTTACAGACATGGAAGGAAACAGTTAAGTCCAGGTGTATTTGTATTCTTCTTTTAATAAAGAGCATCTGCCACTTAAGTTAAAAAACCTCACACCAGATTAGCGTGAAAAACGCTAATCACTTGTTTTTAAAATTTTAAAAGTTTAATAGTAATAAAATGGTTATAAAAATAGTAATACAATTAGAGTAATAATAATTTGGGCAATTTGAATTAGGACAATATGAGACAATAGAAACAAAGAGTTATGGACACTCCGGGTGCCTTTTCTGGGCAGCACGAGCCCGAAAAAGGCCCCACGTTAACAGAGGATTAACCCTTAAAAACAACAGCCTGTTGCATATTCATACACCTCATCCATGATGCATAAATTCCATTCAAACACAGGATTCTGTCTGGGCAGTGTCAGCTTCTTCCTCTGAATCCTAACAGCGCCTTCGAGGTGGGAATAAGTTTGTTTCTCCTGATAATGGAGCAATAAATTCTCATTCTCTGGAAGATTCAGGTGTCCTGTGGCTGCTGTCTCAGTGCGAGTCCTTTCTTTAAAGAAAAGTATCCTACATAGCACAGTTTCTATTTTAACATATTTTATAATCTAAAACTATATTTAACACACTACTTAAGAGAGTTAATACAGCATCACTTTCTAACACAACACATATAATATTCATCTGAATATTTGTGAAAAGCCAATCATAAAATACGCATTTTTCACGTTAAACACTGCACAATCCAAAAATCACCCAGAAACCACTTCTGGTAAATCACGTCCTCGCTTCTCTGAGCGTGCACATAACCAGATACTTGCTGTGGAGCAATTTAATGATCCATGGAGTAATTGTGCCCCACTACAGGCGGGCTGTGGGTGCTCTCTGTGTCCTGCAGGGTGGACCACGAGCGCATCCGAGCCGTGGGTCCGGACCGGGCAGCCTCGGAGTGGCTGCTGCGCTGCGGGGCCCTGGTGCGGTACCAGGGCTCGCCCAAGTGGCAGCAGGATTACAACGCGCTGCCCACGGGGCCCCTGGGCAGGTACAAGATCGAAGCCATCAACGCCACCGACTCCTGCATCATGTACAGAGGATTCGACTACCTGGGTAATGTACACGTGGAAGAACGCCAGTCGCTTGTTTTTAGAATTTAAAAAGTTTAAGAGTAATAAAATTATTATAAAAATAGTAATATAATTAGGGTAATAATAATTTGGATAATTTGGATTAGGACAGTATGAGACAATAGAAACAAAGAGTTACAGACAGTCCGGGTACCTTTTCTGGGCAGCACAAGCCTGAAAAAGGCCCCACGTTAACAGAGGATTAACCCTTAAAAGCAACAGCCTGTTGCATATTCATACCCCTCATCCATGATGCATAAATTCCATTCAAACACAGGATTCTGTCTGGGCAGTGTCAGCTTCTTCCTCTGAATCCTGACAGCGTCCTCATAGCTGAGCAAGGTGGGAAGAAGTTCATTTGTCCTGATAATGGAGAATAAATTCTCTTTCTCTGAAAGATTCAGGTGTCCTGGGGCTGCTATCTTGCTCCAAGTTCTTTCTTTAGAAAAAAAGTATCCTACATAGCATAGTTTCTATTTTAACATTATGTTATAACCTAAAACTATATTTAACACACTACTTAAGAAAATTAACACAGCATTACTTTCTAACGTAACACTTATAATACTCATTTGAATATTTGTGAAAAGCCAATCAGAAAATACACATTTTTCACAGTACACACTGTGATTGTTCTTAATGGGTTTCATTTGAATTGCATCAAAATATGAATAATGGTATCATATTCTCATTCCTTAGCACGATACTGATAAATAATTTGTGGGGTTTTTCCCCCTTTATAAATATTCATCAGTCCCCAAGGTTTTGCTGGAGCTGTGTTATAAAGTGGAAAGACATTGGGAATTTCAGCTTTTACCCAAAGTGGCCATAGCACTAAGGAAGTGCCACAATTTTGATGAGTTCATAGCAAAAAGCACTATAATGTCTCTGAAGTTGTAATTCTGCTAATTCTCCAGGCATTTGTGATGTCTTTTGTCTTTATTTGTCTAAAGACAAATAAAAAGCAGATTCTCTTAAAAATAAGAGATTAAACAAGTGTTTCAGGTGGTCTTTAAATAACAGAAACCAAAATGGGAACAGGCTGTTTTATTTTTTCATAGCAAGGGACCCTGAATTTCTGGCATTAGCACTTTCTTATGTTGGAGTCATTGTTTATTACCCAAAATTGTGTAGGTTTTTTGTTACTTGCCCATTTCAAAGCTCTTGAAATCTTACTGAAACAATTCAAACCCCGAGGTTTTCCTAAATCTGAAGTACCACAGAAGGACTTTGGAGGTTCATTGTGTGCTACAGCCCCACTGTATAAAGGAATGTGTTGCTGGGTGGTTTTAGGGGCAGTTATTAAATTGAGAACTTAACAACCAGCACAGGCTTGTTAGTGTTCAGGAACACAAAATCAGGGAATGATTCTGTGCAGGGCTGTTATTGAGGAGCTCTGGGTGTCAGGGGCACAGACCCAAAGCTGACTCTGACATGGGTTCAGGATGAACATGTTTTTATACCCTCATTGTTATATAACTACATATGAATTATTAAACTTATATTGTTCTATTGTATACATTGATTTCATCCAAGCATGGATTTTGTAATTTTCATCAAAGCCCCCAACATAAGTTTCTCATGATTCTTGTTACAATTAAACAGTAATTATATGTAATTACCAAACAATCATTGCATCTAACAATCCTATCATTTATCATGGTCATTCAATGATTATACAGGTGCAGCCTAACATTTCCCCAGGGCCTACCAGGCCTGTCCTTCCTTTCTAACTCCCCTGAATATTCCATGATTTTAGAAACATTTTATCCCTGTAGTATCAGGCTGCTCCTGGAATTCTGGAGCAAACCCTCCCTTGTCCCCTGCAGATGGCCTGGAGCACGTCACAGACATCAGGCTGGAGAAGTGCATGTACATCCAGGACCAGTGTCTGCAGAGGCTCAGCGAGACCAACAACCTCCAGAAGAGCCTGCAGCAGCTGAAGATCATCTCCTGTGGCAATGTCACTGACAAAGGCATCCTTGCACTCCACAAGCTGGCGTACGTGAGGCACTGAGTGCTCTGTGGGATTGGGATTGGGTTGTGCTGCCTGCAGGGGCTCTGGGGTGGGCTCGAGGATAGGTAATTAATGATCAGCTTGGCTGCTGTTCTGAGCCCTCTCCTCAGCAGCTCTGTTTGACACACTTTGACTGTGTCCTGTAGCTTTCAGTGCTTCTCCACCTCCCAGCTTCCTGTCCTGCCTCAGGGTCTGGGACAGACCTGGGTGCCCTGGAAGAGGGTGCAGTTGGATACTGCAGCTAAAAACCCCAAACACCCACTTCAGTAACAAACTTCCAGTAGAACCAGTTAAAATACCAAAAACTCCAGTCACCACCTAAAATAGTCAAAACAACTGCAGTAGAATAATTTCTCCAACTTCTCTGTCAGCAATTCAATAGTAGTTGTCCATTTTCTTTTTGAATATTTACAGGAACCTGGAATATTTGTATCTGAGTGACCTTCCTGGGATCAGAGAGAAAGAAACAACCTTCCGTGTCCTTCAGCAGGCACTGCCCAAGCTGGAGCTGGAGCTGGATTTGGAATAAACACAGCAGCACATAACTGAGATGTGATTTCCTAGGATTTATCTTACAGTTGTAGACACCACTGTACTTCCAGTAAGCCCAGCTCTCCCAGTCCAGCCTCAGAGGTGGATGTGACCTTTTAAGAAATCATGCCATTCATTTTTATTAAGCTTAAACTCAGTGGTGGATCAACAGCAAACAGGGCAGGCCTCTGCACGTAGGCATCTGTTTCCTGTTTTTCTAGGAAGCTCTGAATACCTCAGAAGTTCTCAGTGTTTTATTGCACAGAAGCAGAGTGGCAGTGGGGGGAGTGTTGGGGTGTGTGTGGTCAGTGCCTGCTGTTGGTGCTGTTCCCTCTGGGAGATCTCACCCAGTAGGTGGGTGCTGATTAATAAAAGAGGTTCTGGGTCTTTTTTGTGTTCTTCACCCTTGGAGTTTGTCTGGTTCAATGATCTGCAGGCAGGCAGGGTCACCCCCTCAGAGCACTGAGCTGCTGAAGGGAACAAGGCTCTTAGTGCAGGAGCAGCAGCTCTTGGACACAGCCCTGAGTACGTTTTGCTGTGTGCTGATGGACTGCAGCAGTTCTGTGCAGCTCTGGAGTTCCATCCTCTTCCCTCCTGATACATAAAAGTCATTGAGAATTGTTGAGGTTGGAGATCATGGGAGTCCAGGTGTTCCCCCAGCCCTGCCAAGGCCAGCACTGCCCCGTGTCCCCAGGTGCCACATCCACAGGGATTTTAAATCCCTCCAGGGATGCCGAGTCCAGCACTGCCCTGGGCAGCTGTGCCAGGGCTGGACAAACCTTTTGCAGAAGGAATTTCCCCAATACCAAACCTAAAGCTTCACAATGCAATTTGAGGCCGTTCCCTCTGCTCCTGTCCCTGTTCCCTGGAGCAGAGCCCGACCCCCCCGGCTGTGCCCTCCTGGCAGGAGCTGTGCAGAGCCACAAGGGCCCCTGAGCCTCCTTTGCTCCAGGCTGAGCCCCTTCCCAGCTCCTCAGGGATTCTCCAGCCCCTTCCCAGCTCCTCAGGGATTCTCCAGCCCCTTCCCAGCTCCTCAGGAATTCTCCAACCCCTTCCCAGCTCCCTTCCCTTCCCTGGACATGCTCCAGCCCCTCGATGCTTGTGACAGACTCAGAAATGCCCCAGGACTCGAGGTGGAGCCTCACTGGTGCCAGCCCAGTGGGAATGGCTCATCCTCAGGGACAGCACAGCATTTTCACTCAAATCCCTGGGTCTGGGCTAGGGAAGGGCAGCAGGCAGTGACTCCAAGCAGTCAGATGCACAGTGCTGGCTCAGAGATGTTTTCCATGAGGAAGGAAACAGAAGGTCCACAGACACACACGGGACATGGCATCTGTCCCACTGAAAGGGCTTTTACTGCTGTGCAACACAAAAGGTACTGGCAAAACATTTTTGCTGTAAGTGTCAGTAAAAAGAGGAGGACCAGCAGTAAAGTTTTATATAGCAAAATACCTCCAGTAAATTGGAAAAAGCTAAATTTCTTTTATTCAAAATCATCACAATATTACATTCTGAGATTCCACAAACCCCAGTCGTTCTAATACAAACACTTAGGTAGAATTCCTGCCTGTGTCTGGCTGTTGTTATAAATTACATTCATGATTAGTTTTGATAAAATCATTTTTATAACTACAAGCAAGTGCCCTCACTCTTGTCAGAAGCAGAATTCAAGGACAAAACTTGCAGGAGAAGCTCTGGGAAGACTAAAGAAACAGCAGGGGTGTTGCTCTGATCTCCTGGTGTCTGTGGAGCCTCTGAAACCCCAGCAGCACTTGGAGACCTTTGAGCTCTGGAAGGGCAGGAGTGAGCCCAGTGAACCTCTGGAGCTGAGACCCCTCCCAGCCTGGGCTGCACCAACACAGCTTCAGCCCTTCAGCAGCACAGGCACAGCCCCTCACACAGCAGGGACCTGGGCCCAGCCTAAAGCAGGAGGGACCTGGGCCCAGCCTAAAGCAGGAGGGACCTGGGCCCAGCCCAAAGCAGGAGGGACTCGGGCCCAGCCTAAAGCAGGAGGGACCTGGGCCCAGCCCAAAGCAGGAGGGATCTGGGCACAGCCTAAAGCAGGAGCGACCTGGGCCGCGGAGGGACCTGGGCCCAGCCTAAAGCAGGAGGGACTCGGGCCCAGCCTAAAGCAGGAGGGGTTTGTGTATTTGGCAAGGTGGAGCTCTCCTGCCAAGTCTGAAATGCAGGGACAGAGATTTAAATTTCATACTGTAAGCACTGGGCTGGGGTAATCCTGCACCAGGAGGCAACCAGGAATGAAAGCAGAATGCATTTGCCTTTGTACACAGAACACTTAAGATGAGCTTGGAGCTCTTTCTGCATCACTTCCTCTCCATCAGTGACCCAGAGTAGAGGACAGATCACTCTGTACATGCCAGAACTTTTAGTTTTCCACTGTGAATCCTCCTTTTATAAATCCTGCATGACTTTGAACAACTGAGTTTTGATCTGTCACCTGGTCAGATGTTTGGCAAGTGGTACTTTGATTTCCTTGTCTTGCAGCAGTTCTTCTTGCTGTCCAAAGCTGGGAGAACTTTGCTGCAGGTCAGCTGAGGCAGGTGCTGTAACTAAAGGAAAAGTTACACCACGTGTATTTGTTTGGAATGGGAATAAAGCACACATGGAATCAATCTTCACACAGAATATGAGCTATAAAACTATTCCTACTGTAATCCTGTACTTTCCAAGCTAAGATTCTGGGGTTTTATGACTGGATTGCAACTAGAACAACTCATTAAATTATTCCATTAGGCAAGAAAAATATCCCAGGTGACAGAAATGGAAGAGGCCAATCAGCGTGACCCAGAACTGACACCCTGTAGCAATTCTCCATCCCTCACCTCCAACGTCCCTGCCCGTTCCCAGCTCAGCCTCAGAGCTGCCATGGGGAATGTGGCTCACAGAATAAAGAACTGTGGAATGAGGTGCATTGGGAGGCTGGATTTGGGGACTTGGGATGGAGTCTGGAAGAGCCAGAGCAGCAGGGAGAAATTTGCTTGGCAGCTCCAGCTACAGAAACACCCAGGGTGTGGGGTAGAAACAGAAGTGATGCTTATTCCATCTCCATAATTCAGGATTTAAAAGCACCTGAGTACTCAAAATTAAACCAGTGAGAGTGTGCAGTTTGTCCAGCCCTCCTGCTGCTCTCTGTCAGGAATGCACATTCCTGGATGAACCGGACTGTGCCGGGGCTCAGCTGTTTATCCCCAGTGCCCCAGGGAGCCGCAGTGCAAAATCCACTTTGTACAGAGTTACTCTTTAGCCAGGGGGTGTTTTCTCCTCAGGACAGAACCCAGAGCCGCCCAACACCCTCTCTGCCAGCACAGCCCACCCTGGGGGCCAACAAGAGAGCAGCCCCTCCTCAGGGGGGATATTAAACACCATGGAAGCCTTACCCCTGGCACGTGCTTCCGAGCCAGCCTGGCCGGTTTCTGCGAGCCCTTCTGGTGTTCTCTGCCCAGCTCTGCTGCCTCCCTGAAGCTGTCAAAATAGGGGTGCTGCAGCAGCTGCTCACAGCTCTGCCTCTCTGCAGGGTCCATGCGAAGGCAGCCCTTAAAAAGATGGAGGATCACACAAAGCACTCCTTACACAGCCCTGCACAATTCCTGTGCTCCCCACAGCCCAGGAGCACTCCCACAGGTACACGTGTTACTAATTGTTTAATGCATTCTAAGAGTGGCTGTTCAGAATCAACATGAAGCTTGAGGAGCAGCTAATTATCCAACAATTACAAGAATTAATCATGGAATGGTTTGGGTTGGAAGGGACCTTAAAGATCACCTTGTTCCAACCCCCTGCCATGGCAAGGACACCTTCCTCTACCCCAGGCTGCTCTGAGCCCTGTCCAGCCTGGCCTTGGACACTTCCAGGGATGGAGAATCCACAACTGCTCTGGGGCAGGAATTGTGGCTGCAGGAACAGCTGCAGTAACATGGGGCAGCAAACCAGGAATGTTTCTCAGTGAATCTCAAACTCAGTGCCAGACTCTCACACCAGATGATTTGTTTATCCCAGTGCTGGGTTCCTCCACAAGCTGGAGTTTCCTCACCTTCATGAGAGCCAGTGCAGAGTATGAAATATTGGGGAATTTCACTTCCAATGGCTCCTGCAGGGAAAAAAAATAAGTGAATGGACTCATATTAGCAAATTTTTCATTCATCAGGTACCAAGACCCAGCTTTCCATAGGAACATGACCTGTTCCTCACAAAATGTCTCCATCACTCCAAGTGCTCAGAGGCCTGGCAGCTCTGAGGATGTGCCCCCAGAAATGGGGCAAAGCAGCAGAGATTAAACATTTTTGACTGCTTTTACACAGATTGTAAGTTAAAATGTCATGAGAGGTTCAGCCACCTCCAAATAATATTCTGGTGCACACTGGCAAAGTAGAGGACAAAGCTTTTGGATAAGGAAAAACACTGCACAGCAAAGGACAGGGCAGGGTGGGAAGGGAGGGAAGTGCAGCTGCAGGCAGCTCTTACCATGATCTCTGGGTCTGGAATTCTTACCCCACTGAAGAACTGGTTGGTGCTGAACACTTGCTGGTGCCTGGGAATGAGATCCCCTTTGACCACGAATTTAAAAAAGAAAAAAAAAATTGGAGTAATTTGCTTAATTTGGTACCAAACCCTGAACAAACACCTGGATCTTGTAAACCTTTATGGAAAACATTCCTGGTCCTTTCTGATACAGGCACCTCATGTTTTTGTCTGTGTGGAGACAGCTGAACTTGCTGTGCTCCCCCACCCCAGCAGGGACCAGGAGGGGCACCCAGTGGTCACCAAGCACATCCCACATCTTTCCTAATGTGCCCTGCACCAGCCCAGCTTCCCAGAGGGTAAGGACAGTGGAGGGAGATTCCAGGCAGTCTGCAGGCAGAGATCCCAATTCTCAGCCTGGTTCCCTGTGAGCCTGTCAGCACATGCACACAATGCCAGGAACACCCAGCTCCCTCCTAAGGACAGGAACCCCTCAAATCAACCAGCACCTTCTAAAGGGAGAGATCTGCCGGCTAAATCCCCCCTGGCTGTCACAGACATATTTCATGAAAAATCCTTTCCTTAGGATCTTTCTCCTGAGAAGCTGAGAGGCCTCAGAAATGAAATGTGAGCAATAATTATCTGCTGCTGTGGAATGCAACAGGTGCATCTGTGATTGGTCTCATGTGGTTGTTTCTAATTCATGGCCAATCACAGCCCAGCTGTCTCGGACTCTCTGGTCAGTCACAACATTTTATTATCATTCCATTCCTTTCTTTCCTTTCAAGCCTTCTGATGAAATCCTTTCTTCTATTCTTTTAGTATAGTTTTAATATATCATTTTAATATAATATATAAAATAATAAACATAAAACCATTATGTTACTATATTCATAAATATATTAATATAAATTATATTTCTATTAATATGTCTATATTTATTCTATAGTTAATAATGTTTATTAAGAATAATACTATTATAATTATATTATTATGCTATATTTATTCTATATTTAATAATATTATCAACATATTATTGTTGTTATTATTGTTGTTATTGTTATTATTATATATAAAATAATGAATCAGCCTTCTGAAACATGGAGTCAGGATTCTCATCTCTTCCCTCGTCCTGGGATCCCTGCGAACACCACACCTGGCTCCTCCCCATTCCCACCGCAGAGAGAATCCCTCCCTCCCTCCCGGGCAAGCCCCACCGGGGCTGCCACGCAGCCGATGGCCCACACGTCCACGGGGGGGCCGTACTGGGTGTCCCCCACCAGCAGCTCGGGGCAGCGGTACCACCTGGTGGCCACGTAGTCCGTGTAGTAATCACTGGGACCTGCTGGCTCGGGGTAGGGCAGAGGGACACGAACACAGGAACGTGGGGTCAGAGCGATGCACGGGAGCCATCATCACTTGTGACACTTTGGGGGCAGGCCTGAGCTGCAGGAGCAGCGTGAGTCACTGGCCACCAGCAGAGCCCAACTTTGGAAACACTCGGGATCTGGTAAAAATCAAGACCGTGTTTTCCTCCACATGAAAATCTGCACAGCTCCACAGCAGGGCCCTGCAGCAGCCAGTGGGCAGTTCTCAGAACCCATGTGATTTGTCTGAAGAGGAGCTAAAAAAGCCCAGATTGGGGGTTTTATTTACAACGGAAAATGTGAAGCCATTGTTTGCAGAGGCAGCCAGAGGGGCTTTTCCTGCCAGAGAGCTCCAGCTGTGTCTGCAGCCCTGCACAAACAACGGCTGGGCAGCTCCGAGACGCCCAAGGCCGACTTCCATCCATCCATCCATCCATCCATCCATCCATCCATCCATCCATCCATCCATCCATCCCCCGTGCCAGCACCCCCAGCGGCCCAGCAGGGAGCTCCGTTTGTTCACAGCTGTCCCCGCCTGTCCCGGCTCCCTCTCTGCACGGGTCAGGAATCTCTACCCAGCCCTCAGCACAGCTTCCCTGGGAAAACACACAGCTACCACACGGGAGGACTTGCAGGGTGTCAGACACAGACAGGTGAGGCTGGAATGGCTCATCCCACACTCCCAGCACATAAAGAGTGCAGATAAATTCAGCACTCACTCAGTATTCGAGCAAATCCAAAGTCACAGAGTTTGATGACAGAGTGCTTTGTTATCAGGATGTTCTCTGGCTTCACATCCCGGTGGATGCACTGGAAGAAGACAAAGCAGCAAGGTTAGGAGTATTTAACCCTCAGATAAATTCAGGCGGACCCCCTTGCACACTGTGGCAGGCAGTTCTTCCTGCTGGAAGGGTTTCTGAGCAGCAGGACAGTGACCTGTCCACAGCCCACGCTTGGGCAGAGGCTCTGTGCAGGCTCCCAGCTTCAGCTGCCAGCTCTGATGCCCTGGGAAGCTCCTGCCCAATGGTTTTGCTGACCAAGCTCAGCAAGGGCTCTGCTCAGCACAGGTGAGACACCCCACAGAGGGAGGATGTGACTCAGTGAAGGGCCACTGAAATTTATGGGACTGGGGTGTCACATCCAAGGCGAGGATGAGGGCGCTGGGACCACCAAGAAAAGGCTCCAGGTGAAACTCTGGATGTGCATGAAATACCTGATGGGAAGGAGGAAAGGAGACTGAGCCAGGCTGTTCTTGGTGGTGAAAGGACACAGACCATGGGCACAGACTGAACACTCAGGAAATTCCATTTAAACCTAACCAATTTATCTTTTTTTAACGAAGGCATGGCCAGACACCCAAACAGATTGTCCAGAGTCTGTGGAGACTCCAGCCGTGGAGATACTGAAATCCTGACTGGAAAAGTTTCTGAACAGGCTGTTCCAGCTGGGCCAGACTGATTGGAAGGGTTGGATGAGAAGATCTCCCCTTCCAACATCAGCAATTCTGTGATTCTTTGGAGGTGACCTTGTCCTTCACAACAACTTAATCTGGGCTTGGCAAAGAATTTCTGCTGATCAAACTAACAAAACCTTTATTTCTTTTGTTCTACTCAACTCACAGGAGTTTCACTCACATTGTCCCTCTCCTATCATCACCTCAGAGCAAACCCCTTGGACTTTCCTTGCCAAGCTGTGGTAAATTATTGTGTCTCCTCCTGAGGACTGAAATGCTGCTTATCAAACACTGTCATGGAGCTCCAAAAAGGGCAGCTGCACAAAACCTCATTACCTGTGATCTACAGCAGCTCAGGCTGCAGCATCTCATTGTTCCCTCTGCTCTCAAACTCCACTGAATCTTCCAGACTGAGCAGGGGAACAGATAAAAGACACAAACCAACAAATCTTGGAAGCAGGAGACACCTGTGGCCAAGTTCCTGTGGCTCAGCTGGACGTAATTCTCTCAGCAAAGACAAAACACCCACTCCAGGGCCATCTCCTGCCCCACTCTTAAATCTCAAATGTTGGCAGATGAACAAAAATAAAAATTAGAGCTAAGTTTGGCTAAAGAGCTTTTCCAAAAGACTCCTTCTCCTTCCCTGCTTCTTAAAATGTTCCCACTGAAGTATCTGACATGCACACAACTCGTGTCTCCCTCCAGAGAGCAGAGGAGGGAGTAAAAAGGATTTACTGTGTCTGAGTTTTGAAATCTTTTCACTTCACTGGTGCCATGATTCAACCCCATGCCAGTAAAGCGAAGCACTTTCTGTGAAATCCAGCTGATGAGCTGCTAGGGCAGGTTCCTGAAGGCAGGAGTGGTGCAGGGCCCAGGGAATCACACAAGGATCATTCCCACTCCTCCTGGAGCCTCGTCTAAGGTCATTAGAGCAAATCACTCCCTGACAGCCAAGCCAAGGGGCTGTGTGACAGTGAAGGCAGCTGGTGTGGCTATACACCAATATTTCAGATGTGTTTCCTGTTCAAAACAGGAGATTCCACCTGACTCCATCCCATGAAAGCTCTGGAATCAGGAAAATGCCAACAGAACCCCCCTCTCTCCTCCAAGGCCCCGTTCCAGCAATGATTGGTGCAGCTCAGGGGACTCACATTGTGTTTATGGCAGAAGTTCACAGCCTGCAGGGTCTGCCAGGTTATGCTCTTCACCAGGTACTCTGGCACCCTGTTGGAAAAAAACAGAGTTTTATTTTGGCCATTAATAATGAATTCAGTATTTCAGGGGAAATGAGTGCTAACATTGTACAGGGATCTGAGCAAAACCATCAGGGAAGTCAGGAAACCCTGCCAAAGCCAGTCAGTGCAACAAGAGAAGAGGATTTGTGTCTGGTACCAGTGTCACAGCCAGCAAGGGCTGCCACTGTGACCACACAGCAAAGTGTGTGAGTCCATCTCAGAGCCTGTCCTACAATTCCTGGCAATCCTGAAATGCCAGCAGGAGTTTCTGCCTCAGCACCTCTCAGGGCTGGAGCTGCTGCAGTATCCATGGTACAGATACATGGAATGCTGCCATGGCACTGCTTGTCCAGAGTGGAGAGGTGAAAAATGGGCCAGGGAAGGGTGCTCAGACCAGAGCATAAAGCTCTGCTTTGGTTTGGATCCCCCTCCTTCCCTCCCACAGGCAGCAAACACTTCCCAGCCCCCTTTCCTTTCTTTCAGTTACTGGGCAACAGTTCTTGAACTTCCTTGGCTGTCTGTAATGATCTTCAACAACCCCAGGAAAGGCAGAAGTGACAATCTTGGCATTTCCCAATTCAAACACAATTTTATTTCACATGTTGAGCGCTGAAAAGCTTCTGATTCATAATAAATAAAAACACTACCCCAAACTAAACCAAAACAATGCAAGCCTGAGTTTTTCTTTCCCACGTGGCTGTCAGTAGTCAGTGACACTCTGAGTAGAGATTCCTTCCAGAAACATCCCAGAATGATGGGAGTGATGCTGTGACAGCAAAAAAGGGGATGGAATTGGTCAAAAGAGCTGGAATCAGTCCATGCCCACCCATCTTAACCTGACCACAAAAGACTTGACCATCTGCCCCAGCAAAGCTGAAAAGCAAAGCATGCAGCCAGCTGTTACATGTTCCTTCACACTGGAGTTGTTCTGATCAACAGGCAGCAAATGGGAGGCATTTCCTTCAGGAGAGTTTTCCATCCCCTCCTGAGGTTCCAGGGAACAGGTTCAAAGTGGGGGTGGCAGCTGCTGGGCAGCTCACAAAGCTCTCAGCTTTGTCACACGCTGTCAGCATGCTCCTTTCTCCCCGAGAAAGGGAGTAAATAACAAAACTCTTGTTTACTCAACCCCCTATGCTGCAGGCAAATTCACAGCTCCAGGCCTGTGAAACGATTTGTGGGCTTCTGCTTTAGCATTTCCCCAGCACCAAGGCACCTGGATAATTAGGGAGTGGTATTTACAAGGTGTGGACAGAACAAACCCTGTGTGGAACTCACACTTGGTGCAAGCACCTGCTTGAAGAGGAGTTTTGCAGAGAGCAAAAAAAAAACCCCAAAAACTGCAAGTTCTGCAGAGAGGTGCAGGCTCAGCTCTTAGGAATTACGCCTCACTCTGAAGGGCTAAAAGTGTTCAGAAGGGTAGATGTGGCACTTGGGTTTAGTGGTGAACACAGCAGTGCTGCACTAACAGTTGGACTCGATGCTCTCAGAAGGCTTTTCCAACCGAAATGATTCTGCAAGTCCCTGATTCTGTGTTTGGGTGCCCAGTGCCTGCAGTGATGGCAGCAGTGGAAGGAGCAGCTGCTCCCAAGCCCCGGTTTGGGGGTCCCCTGGCACACAGAGATGTGGCACTTGGGTTTAGTGGTGAACACAGCAGTGCTGCACTAACAGTTGGACTCGATGCTCTCAGAAGGCTTTTCCAACCGAAATGATTCTGCAAGTCCCTGATTCTGTGTTTGGGTGCCCAGTGCCTGCAGTGATGGCAGCAGTGGAAGGAGCAGCTGCTCCCAAGCCCCGGTTTGGGGGTCCCCTGGCACACAGAGCCCTCTGAAGGAGCAGGACACAATGACACACCCTGCTCCCAAGCCCCGGCAGCCGGAGCCCTCGGAAGGAGCAGGACACAATGACACACTCCGCTCCCAAGCCCCGGTGGATTGGTTTAGAGTAGAAGCTCACTGTCTAACATAGGTGATAGGTATTGGAAAGTAATTGTAAACATGTTATACGTAGTTTGTAGTATAAAGACATAACACTGCCCCAGGGGCAGTCAGTATGCCTGGAATTGTCCTGCTGGATGGACCTCGGCAGGGCAGGAGAAAAATTTTTATAGATAAAATACAATAAACAACTCTGAGACTGAGAACTGAAGAAACTCCGACTAATTCTTCGAACGTGCAGGCCGAAATAGAGACTTTTCATGTGTCTCGGGGCTGCAATAAACTGCAACCTCCTGAGAAGAAACCTGTCCTGTAATGAATGAAATGGCTCTGCCAGCCCCGGGGCAGCACGGCCAGGCCGCTGAGCACTCACTCACCCGCGGGGGTGCCTGTCCAGCTCCTGCAGCACGGTGTGCTCGCAGTACTCCAGCACCAGGTGCAGCCGCCGCTTCCTCCGGAACACCTCCAGCAGCTTCACCAGGTTCGGGTGCTTGAGTTGCTGCAACACACGGGGGGTGGGCTGGTCAGAACTGCACAGGGTGAAAGGGTGGGGGACAGATCTGTCCTGCAGGGTCACAGTTCCTTAAGCTGAACCCTTTCTACAAGCACAGCTCAGCTACAGCTCAGCCTCTGTGAACTTATTTCGGGAGCAGACCTCAATGGGTGGGCAACAAGCTCTGCACAGCGTTCCATCTATCCTTGCCCTCTGGCACTGGGAAGCCCCAATGTCCCCCTTATCCTTGGATATTGGGAAGGGATTCCTGGCTGGGAGGGTGGGCAGGCCCTGGCACAGCGTGCCCAGAGCAGCTGGGGCTGCCCCTGGATCCCTGGAAGTGCCCAAGGCCAGGCTGGACAGGGCTTGGAGCAACCTGGGATGGTGGAAGGTGTCCCTGCCCATGGCAGGGAGTGGAATGGGATGATTTTTACAATCCCTTTCAACACAAACCATCCTGGGATTCTATGATTTCAAGAATCTGCAAACTCCCACTCCACGTCCCTTGGCTCCTGGCCACAAAAATCCCTTGGTCTGCAAGGTGTTTGCTGGGCAGAAAAATGATTTATCAGGCCCGTAATTTTCTGCTGAGAAACACAATCTCACTCCATCTCTGACAAACAGGAGTTGCCTAAGCAAGGAAGTGCCTCAACAAACAAACAAACAAACAGTCACTATTTGCAGAGAAAAATCTGAAAAGAGTCAAGCAGGTCTGCACTTGTTAAAGTCAACAGTGATCAACACAGATCCTGCTGTGCCAGTAGCTTTGCATCCTTAAGGATGATGCAGCTCCCAGCTGCTTTACAAGGAACTTCTGCCATGATTATTTTCCTTTTCAGATGTTTAATATCATTTAAATCTTAATGTAAATCTAGCATTATTCACTGAAATAATATAGCTACATGTGCTGTGTTTACTTTGGATAGGAGAAAAACTTTGGCTGCTTCTTCCAAAATATAACTGAAAAATAATTATGCTTTTTTCTAGATGATTGTTTTCCTAGGATAGCAGGTGTACAAATCATGAGCACCCTGGAAAAAGTGCAAAAAAAGTGAGACTTCCCATTTCTTGGAACACAAAGCTGAGGTTACTGTGTGCCATCACCCAGCAGCAAGTTTGTAACAAAGAAAAGGAAATTTTTTTTTCACACAACACATTCCTAAAGCCTCAGGACACTATGGAGACCAAATGAACACAAGAGTTCAAAAGAGATGGGACAGAGTCCCAAAAGTCTGCAGATGGATGAAGCAACAGGCACAGCCTTTGCTGCAGAATCCTTGCCTAGAAACCGGGAGTGTGGAAGGAAACCTTTACCCGATCCTCTCCTCCTTCCTCCGGGGTCTCTCCTAATTTCTGCATGCTGGATAGACCTGGGGTGTGACTCACTGCAGATGCTCCCGTGCTTTTATTTCATGGGGAAAATAAAGCCAGAGGCTGAAGGAGTAACCCATTTCTGAAGGAGTAACCCATTTCTGTGAGGATGAGCGCTCGCAGAGAGGTCAGGAAAGGATCAGCAAGGACCAGGCTCACTGGTGCTGGTTCTGCTGTCGCTTCCCTGTGGAATACCCGACCCTGCACAGCCCCTGGCATTCAGTCCACAGCTGGATCCTGCACAGCCAGGGGCTCAGAAAGGTCGTTTGAAGGAGAAGATGGGGCAGATTTCTCAATTGCGGAGCAGGGAGAGCTGTGTCCCCTGGCTGCCCCCTCCTCATGCTGCCCAGCCTCACTTTTTGCCCATTTGTTTTATATTGGCTCCAAGTGTTCTGGGGAATCTCCCGGACACAGAGGGGTCTGTGACACACACCAAGGGCAGAGCTGTGCCCACACCGGCCACGACATGGCTGGCTCCATGGGGACAGAGCCTGGCTCGCTCCCTCTGTGCCGGGCACACCGTGACTGCGCTGATGCTGCTCATGGCCGTGCCTCAGCTCCCACCTGCTCCTTCTGCCTGCCCTGGCCAGGATCACCCGGCATCGCCATCCCTGGACAAGAGGGTCGGACATTCTCTGGCAATGGCTTTCTTTCAGAGGAACTGACTGACCTGGGCACTTCATGGTGCTCCTTCACACCCGTCTCTTTGCTTCCCCCATCACCTCACACATGCCCTCATGCCCCGTCTCTTCATGGCTGCCCTCACACCCCGTCCCCTCACGACGCCCCGTCCCCTCAGGACGCTCTGTCCCCTCCTCGATGTCCTCACACCTTGTAGCCTCACGATGTCCCTTCACGGATGTCCTCACACCCTGACCCCTCACGACCGTCCCC